>NC_057808.1:33660955-33693778 GCF_018294505.1 Triticum aestivum | reverse complement strand
TGGTGAATCGAGTCCGGCTGCGGCTAGAAGCCGGCTCCTTGTCTTTCCTTGCACGGGCGCCGCTCGCAGTCGGTGACCGGGATGTCGCGGCGTGTTCTCGGCGTGGGGGAGGACTCTCAGCGCGGGTGCCGGCTTCATGCCGTTCTGCGGCCGCGTCGATCAGCTGCTGGATGCGCCTTGTCATGTAGGGGAGCACATCAGCCCCAACCCGTTCCGCTCTTCTGCGGCCGCCTGAGCGGCTCGCAGATTCTCGAGCGGTGTGGCATAGACGGGGCAGTCTGCCCCCAGCATGCTGGCGATGGCCGCGCCGCGCTTCTTGACGATGCCGGCTCGGCTCGGCCCGCCATGAAGCAGCGTCCCAAAGGCGGCGCGGTCGACTTCGCGCTGGTGAGCCTCAGTGAGGCGTCTCATGGAGGCTATCTTCTGGCCCTCCGCGATGAGGGCGAGGCGGCATGCCTCCAGAGTCTCGGCTTCGGCGTCGGCCGGGATGGGGACGGACAAGTCATGCATCGCCGCTTGTAGGGCGTCGTGGGCGTTCTCGCCCGAGTCGGCGCCATGGCTGATGACCAGCGCCTCGGTGACAGCGCTGCTGCCACTGTCGGCTCGAGGGAGAGGGTCGTCGAAGATTACCACGTCGGAGGGGTAGGCGTCAAGCGATGCCGTGTCGGAGTCGACAAGCATCGGGTCGGTGGAGCCGACCGACTCCAAGTCCGCAGCAAGCTCGCTGGAGACGTGAAGCTGGTCGAGGAGGCTGACGAGGCGGCTCTCGGGGTAGTTTGTGCCCGCGTCAGACGCGGGCTCGTCAGAGATGCAAGTCTCGCCAAGAAGGTCGGCGAGGCATCTCAACGCGCAAGCGTCGTCGGCTTGCAGCGCGTCAGGGCAAGCGCCATCGGGCGTAGTAGGCTGGCTATGCTCGCGGGGGAGGAAGAGGGTTCCCGTCCAGAACAGGTCTCCGGACGACGGTGCACCTAGCCCCACGGTGGGCGCCAAATGTTGGGTGGTAGGTGCGACATATGCCAATGGGTGGCTTATCATTGTGGGAGCCAGTAAGACATGGCCGGTGCCTGTAAACGGGATAAGGCGAAGACATGCACGTCGGCGGATCTTACCTAGGTTCGGGGCTCTCCGTGGAGATAACACCCCTAGTCCTGCTCTGCGGGGTCTCCGCATGATCACTAGATCAATTCAAGTAGCTACAAGTGCTCCTTGAGCTGTTTGGCTAGTGGAGGAAGAAAGGCAAGGCTAGATCTCCTTTTCTCTCTATGTGGTGTGTGAAACTCTATGAGATCAACCATTTGCATGGGTATCCTGGGGGGCTTATATAGGCCTACCCCCAGGCGTACAATGGTAATCCGGCTGGGCGCGGGTCCCAGCCGTGAGTGTCTGTGCTCGCCGGCTTCTCCGCCGGCCATTGGGGCCCGCCGACTGGTGGGTCCCGCCGGCTGCTGGCCTCTTGGCCGACAGGCCGGCCCCACCGCTTGGGGGCCATGTCGGCGGCTGGTTGCTATTGCCTCGCCTCTGATGACGAGGGCTTTGTCGAGGTAAGCGTGGCTACAGTGCCGCCGCCTTGCGGGCTCTCACTGTAGCCTTACCTCGTCTTGTCTCCTTAATGAGGAACATGTTTCGAGGGAGGGAGGTAGCCGGCTATTGGGAGCCGGCCACGCCCCTAGCCGACTAGGGGAGGCTAGGCCTCCTTCGAGTGTCTCTCTGGCTAAAGGGGCCCGCCACCCGCGGGCTGTACTGGCGCCTGTCGTGGGTGACATCGAGGTCAACATGGCTATAGTGCCGCGCCGGATGGGAGATGGCTGGCCCGTACGGTGCCCTGTGGCCATGCCTGTTTCGGGATTCGGGGGTAGTGGGTTGTACTGCGGCCACGCCCCGTCTTATCACCGTTATGTGGATGCAGTCTTGGTGGGTGCAGTCTTGGCCGGCTTCTGGGAGTCAGCTTTCTTCATGGCCGGCTTCTGGGAGTCAGCTTTCTTCATGGCCGGCTTCTGGGAGTCGGTCCTCTTGGGGCCGGCTTCTGGGAGTCGGTCCTCTTGGGGCCGCCTTCCTGGAGTCGGCTATCTCGTAGCTTTCTTTGGGAAGGTTTGAGGCCGGGTCGCCTTCCGATAATCGGCCCTGGGGATAGCCGGCCTGGGGAAGGCGGCCCTATGCTCTGGATGCTTGAAGGCTCGAATGGCCTGATAATTTTTTGAAGAGCCAAGGGGAGTCGGTTAGGCTACCCGTGGCCATTTACTCCGACAACGTGGCTGCTACGGGCTGAGCAAGAACCATTCTTACCTACGCATCAAAACCACAACGATAGTTTGTCAAGTTAGTGATGTTTTAACCTTCTCAAGGACCGGGCGTAGCCAAGTTGGAGAAACTGACACCCGCTAGTCACATGTGTGCAAAGCACGGCGGTAAAACCAGTCTCGCGTAAGCGTACGCGTAATGTCGGTCCGGGCCGCTTCATCCAACAATACCGCCAAACCAAAGTGTGACATGCTAGTAAGCAGTATGACTTATATCGCCCACAACTCACTTGTGTTCTACTCGTGCATATAGCATCTACGCATAAAACCTGGCTCGGATGCCACTGTTGGGGAACGTAGTAATTTCAAACAAAATCCTACGCCCACGCAAGATCATGGGTGATGCATAGCAACGAGAGGGGAGAGTATGTCCACGTACCCTCGTAGACCGAAAGCGGAAGCGTTAGCACAACGCGGTTGATGTAGTCGTACGTCTTCACGATCCGACCGATCAAGTACCGAACGCACGGCACCTCCGAGTTCAGCACACGTTCAACTCGATGACGTCCCTTGAACTCCGATCCAGCCGAGCTTTGAGGGAGAGTTCCGTCAGCACGACGGCGTGGTGACGATGATGATGTTCTATCGATGCAGGGCTTCGCCTAAGCACCGCTACGATATGACCGAGGTGGATTATTTTGGAGGGGGGCACCGCACACGGCTAAGAGATCCAAGGGATCAATTGTTGTGTCTCCAAGGGGTGCCCCTCTCCCTGTATATAAAGGAGTGGAGGAGGGGGAGGGCTGGCCCTCCCTAGGGGAGTCCTACACCCACCGGGAGTAGGATTCCCCACTTCCAAGTAGTCGGAGTAGGAGTCAAGGAAAGGGGAGACAGAAGAGAAGGAAGGAGGGGGCGCAGCCCCTCCCCCTAGTCCAATTCGGACTAGACCTTGGGGGGGCGCCCAGCCTCTCCTCTCTCTTTCCCGTGAAGCCCAATAAGGCCCATATACTCCCCGGCGAATTCCCGTAACTCTCCGGTACTCCAAAAAATACCCGAATCACTCGGAACCTTTCCGATGTCCGAATATAGTTGTCTAATATATCGATCTTTACGTCTCGACCATTTCGAGACTCCTCGTCATGTCCCCGATCTCATCCGGGACTCCGAACTACCTTCGGTACATCAAAACACATAAACTCATAATATAACCGTCATCGGACTTTAAGCGTGCGGACCCTACGGGTTCGAGAACAATGTAGACATGACTGAGACACGTCTCCGGTCAATAACCAATAGCGGAACCTGGATGCTCATATTGGCTCCCACATATTCTACGAAGATCTTTATCGGTCAAACCGCATACCAACATACGTTGTTCCCTTTGTCATCGGTATGTTACTTGCGTGAGATTCGATCGTCGGTATCTCAATACCTAGTTCAATCTCGTTACCGGCAAGTCTCTTTACTAGTTCCGTAATACATCATCCTGCAACTAACTCATTAGTTAGAATGCTTGCAAGGCTTATAGTGATGTGCATTACTGAGTGGGCCCAGAGATACCTCTCCGACAATCGGAGTGACAAATCCTAATCTCGAAATATGCCAACCCAACAAGTACCTTCGGAGACACCTGTAGAGCACCTTTATAATCACCCAGTTATGTTGTGACGTTTGGTAGCACACAAAGTGTTCCTCCGGTAAACGGGAGTTGCATAATCTCATAGTCATAGGAACATGTATAAGTCATGAAGAAAGCAATAGCAGAATACTAAACGATCGTGTGCTAAGCTAACGGAATGGGTCAAGTCAATCACATCATTTTCCTAATGATGTGACCCCGTTAATCAAATGAGAACTCATGTCTATGGCTAGGAAACATAACCATCTTTGATCAACGAGCTAGTCAAGTAGAGGCATACTAGTGACACTCTGTTTGTCTATGTACTCACACATGTATTATGTTTCCGGTTAATACAATTCTAGCATGAATAATAAACATTTATCATGAAATAAGGAAATAAATAATAACTTTATTATTGCCTCTAGGGCATATTTCCTTCATACTACTACGGCTGGTGCTCATCGATCTCCGCCGCCGCCTCCATGTCCAGCTCACGCCCGATGGTCTCCTGGGGAAGGAGCTCCATGGCATCAATTGCAGCATACTCGGCAAGCATCTCGCCATCCGTGTCCGCCATATCTTTGGCATAGGCCGCCCTGAGCTGGGCGTGGGTGGCCGCGATCCGGGCTCTGGAGGGCTCCGTCGTGGCAAGGTATGCCGCGTAGGAACGGACGGTTGCTCGAACTCTCTCGGTGATTGCCAGCTCTTTGTCAGGACCCCGGTTCTAAGTCACACCGACCTAGCATGTAACACATCATATCACTTTGCGGCCTCACGCACCGTATTCCCACGGGTGCCACCTTACCTGGCCCGGGACCGTTTGCGCCTTTTGGCTCATGTATATCATAGTATCGCTAGCATCCATATGACAGAGAACCCGGGCCGACATGACTGGTCGTGAATCCAAAGTGGCACTAACTTATAGGAACAGGCATACATGACCCAGCAACGAACGTGTCGGTCATCAACGTATGAACCCAAGTCATAGCAAGCTACAAGGACTTAGAGGAACAACGCATGACATTTCCCCGAAGGGACAGACACAGGAACGAAGAAGGACACATGCCAGCCAACCTAAGTGTTCCGGAGCAGTAGCAAGCTACCATGGCTCAGTGGAAGCACTAGGAGACATTTCCCCATAAGAGACGCTACCAAGAATAAACAACTACATTGTCGGATCCCACACATACCAAGCATTTCAATAACATACACACAATATGCCCGATATGTGCAAATACAACATGGCATCACAACAAAACTATATGACTCAAAGTATTTATTCATTTGGCTCCAAAGAGCCAGATATTACAAACATGGGTCTGATGACCCAGCATTCAAGTCATACAAGCAACAAGCACATGCGGAAGCATAAACATGTCTGAGTACAGACATCTAAAAAGAGAGAAGGCTAGTAAGCCTATATATCTACAAGGCCCTCCAAAGGGTACAAGATCGTAGCTGAGGTAACAAGCTAAACGTCGAAGTCCACGCGGAACTACTAGTGAGACTGAAATCTCTGTGCAAAAACATAAATTAAGCAAACATGAGTACAAATGTACCCAACAAGACTTACATCAGAACTAGCTACATATGCATCGGTATCAACAAAGGGATGGTGGGGTTTAACTGCAGCAAGCTAGCTTTGACCCAGTGGCTATCCTGAACTATGTGTGCAAGTAACTGTTTTGAGGTGGCGCACACGAGTCCACATATTCACAAATCAATACACCACTATGGATCCGCTCCCGTCTCCCTACGAGAACGCCATCCATAGCACTCGCACTTATCCTGCGCATTTTAGAGTATCCACTTTCACTTGTCTATGAACTGTATAGGCAACCCAGAGGTCCTTTACCGCGGACGCGGCTATTCGAATAGATCATTTATAACCCTGCAGGGGTGTACTTCTTCACACATGTTTCCACCACTTAGCGTCTGCACACGACATGTGCTCGGCAGACTTCAAGCGAAAGCCGATGTGGGTGTAGACCATGACCTGACTAACCACACAAGTCCCTAGCCCAGGTTTATCGCCTATTCGGGTTCCATCCGCAGGGAGTCCGGCCGAGGTTTCCACTACGGCCCCGAACGATGTGTGCAGGGTTCCCGAGGCACCAAACGGGCGACTCGGTACACCAGGCCATGTGCCTACCGCATCACAGCCCACCCCTCGGGTCAGCGCTGTGCACGGCCTCCAGCATACTACAAACACCAAAAACTACTTGCTCCTGGACAGAGGACAAGGGGTTAATAAGTCGAGCGGGGTCATATTTCAGGGCCCAACGTGTGGTAGTAGCTGTTCATGGATCACAAACACAGAACTTAGTTCGTGAGGATGGTTTCAATGAGACAACCCACCATGTACTACGACATGGCCTCTCACCGCTACCTTTACCAAATCGTGTTCACACACTTAGCTCTCAACAGTAGGACATGTTCACCACATTCCAATTCATCCCCTATGAATCAGACCTGACTCAACTCTAAGCAGGAGCAGGCATGACAACAAGCATGAATGAGTGGGCACATCAGGGCTCAAACAATTCCTACTCATGCTAGTGGGTTTCATCTATTTACTGTGGCAATGACAAGTCATGCAGAGGAAAGGGGTTCAACTACCGCAGCATGTTACAGTTGAATCATTGCTGTCCTAATGCAGTAAAAGAGAGCAGAAGCGAGAGAGTGGGATTGTATCGGAATGAACTAGGGGGTTTTGCTTGCCTGGCACTTCTGAAGATGATATAGCTCTTCATCGGTGTCATTAATCACATCGTCGGAACAACGTCTACTGAGGGGGAACAACACTGGCAAACAGAGAAGGAACACAATCAATGCAATCCGACAATATGATGCATGATTATGACATGGCAAAATGCTGTGATTTGAGCTAATATAGCTAGCAACAAGTTAAATGAAGTTGGTTTGAACCCAAGGTTCAAATTCAAACTCCATATGTGAAATTCGAATGCCATTTGTTTGATTTGTCCAATTCAGCAACTATAAGTTTTTTAACATGCATAAAAATGGCATAGATGGATAGATTGAAATTTTCGGATAATTTTATATATATAAATTATTTCATTCCGAGCTACAGTTTATTTTCTATGATTTTTAGAAGTTTGTAGCATTTTCTGAAATTCATAAACCTTTCTCTGATTTATTATAATTCCGGAAAAGCTTTACTACATCAGCACTGAGTCATGCCGACGTCAGCTATTCAACAGGGCCGGTCTGGTCAAACCTGACGGCCGGGTCCCACATGTCATAGGCACAACATTAACAGTGATTTAAATAACTCCTAACCGAGCTTATTAGTAGGCCGTGGCCCACTGTCATAGGCTTAGTGTTAAGTTAACAGCGGGGTTAGTGGCTAATCTAATCTGCCACGTCAGCAAATCGGCGTTTAGACACTGGCGCTAATTCGAGGACGCCGGAGTTGCCCTCTCGGCCGTTTCCGGCGACGGGAGCTCGCGTGCACGGCGGGTACAGCGACTAGAGGACATAAACGACAGCGGGGAGAGGGGATAACGACGGCGGTGCTCACAGAGGTCACGAAGAATGCCTCGCTGGGCTCTGGGAAGTCGTGACGGCGATGAACGGCAGTGGCGATCTCGGGCATCCAAGGATGAAGACGACGGCGATGGTGGCTTCACAGGCTGTCCGAGCTCGCACGGCTCGGTGAAGAAGAAGAGGGCGTCTCGTCGGAGCTTTCTAGCACAACGGAAGGATGAGAGGGGCTCGGTGGCCATGGTGAACGGCGACGGTGGCGCTAGGCGGTACTGCGGGGAATAGCAGAGGAGGGGAAGGGGGGTCCAGGGTGAGTGGGGAGCGGGAGAGGAGGCTCCAGGGCGTCTCTGTGGCGTCGCTAGAAAGCCCGGGGGGTGAAGCAGGCAGGGAGGAGCTGGCCTCCTCGGGCGCGCGTGTGTTGTCTTGCCTCTGCCTACTAGCAGAGGTTGAAGACAACCGCTTCGGTCAGGTGGGCTGGGCCGAAGCTGGGCTGCCAGGTGGCTGTGCCAGGTATGGTTTCTGTCTTTGTTTTATATCTGTTTTGTTTTCTTTATTTATTTCTTTGCCACTGATTCCAAATTCAAAACAATTTCAAACCTGTGTCAAACTTTCTGCAAATATTTATGTGGCTTAGATAGACTTTTACAAAGGCACACAAATATTTCAGAGACATCTGAGAATATATTCCATATAATATGAATATAAATTCAAATTCAAATACAATACTGATTTAAATTCATTGCCCGAAATATTCCACAAAAATGTTCACTATTTTTGGTTTGGTCTCAAAGCCTTGCCAAAATTATCAAACATTTATGAAGGCATTTTGGGTTCATTGAATGAGATTTTGGGTTCTTTGCCCTTTATTAGAATAATTTTTTAGCCTTGAATATTCCTCAATTCAGTTTTCTTGAATTTAACATGATGCATGATGCTCACTGATGCAACTAATTACAAGCATTATTCTAGGGCTAGGACAACTCACCCCCACTAAACAAGAATCTCGTCCCGAGATTCAAGACGTGAGGTAAGAAGACAGAGGGGACACAAAGCTAACACCATGTTCTCGATCCAATTGCCATTCTCGAAGATGTTGATTCATTGCATCATATTGATCTTGATGTCTTTGCTTTTGGGATCTTCATCCAACACGACGACAAAAGGAACGGAAAACCCTACAAGAATTGATCTTCTCAAGATCGAGCAACTCACTAAATGAACGTTGAATCATCTCTTGAGCTGAGACACAAAACCCATATCTGGAACGAGGAAAAGTAGCAGATAACGAAGATTCAATTTGGTAGGCAACAACTCCACGCTTGGGTAAAATGATGCATGGGTTTCAAAGTAGTGAGGAGATAATCGCCGTGACTCCATAACGGGGCACCTTGGAGGAGGTGACTCATAGAATTATTCCCTTAAGTGGCAAAAGAATTACTTTTATTATAGAGATCATTGAAACTCTCTATACCAGCCTAAGGCAATTCACAAACGATCGTTTGAAGGAGTTCGAAGAAATGGCCTACTCAGATCGGAAAGGAAACTATGGTTATAGAACAACTCGGCAAACGGGAGGCACATCCCAATTGATACCGAGGATATAACCTAGTGACTGAGCGTGCTCTCAAGAACTTGAGCATTTCCATACTCATCAAGGTCTTACCAACATCTGTGTCGAGGATCCTGGCAACACATCTTACTACCATGATGATTAGCGATGGACAATGCAGATGCAAAGGAAGACAACACTTTCGCAGATTTCACCTTAGCAAGGCCAAGGGAACGAAATCTGGATGATCAATCGAGAGACATTTAACACTCTGCTTCTAATGTTCTCCTTGATGTTCTAGCTACCACTGTCATGCTTAAAAGCATTAACATGGCCATCAAGTATAGGTCGGACTTCGGAAGCACAAAATCCATAAGGAACAACTTCTAGAATAAGTCGCATGAAATCCTCATGGAAAAGATGGACAAATTGCTCATCCAAGATACTACGATAATAGACCTTCCGGCTAGGTGGGTAGGCCAGAACATCAACCTTGTCGGGACCTACATCATAGATCTTGGAAAAGTTCCAACCATCATATCTGCCTAAGATTCAGATCTAGTTCGTAACATGATATTTCAGACAGCATGTCTGGAAAAGAAAGTTTGCAACACAAACCGACGAGATGACGTTGCGAGATTCTCGGGAAATGAACTATGATAGCAAGCTCCAAAACATGAGCTAGTTATGCTACATACATGTGAACACGTTGTCCAAGACAAGCATGACCACATAGAAGACTTACAACAAAACACTACCGAGTTCTAGTGGGGAACCAATAATGAGGATGTCGAAGTCCTTGCATAAGTCATGATTAGCTCTTAAGAAGGAACTTCTTCTCCTTGAACAAATCAATCAGTGGCTTGGTGTGCTAGGGATACATATGGAATGGAGATGATCAGCCTATCAAACCACAGAATACTTCACACATGCATGAATGACTTGGGATGATTCCAGAGGAAGCAAAAATAAACTTTCTCGAATTCACGGCAGCAACTTGCATCGAATGCACGTGAACTTAGAGGAAGTCACTACTTTCATCCAAACACATGCTTCATGAACGGGACACGAAGAAAATGCTTACACAAGTTTCCAAAACTAGGTTGATGTTCATCATGAATCATGGAGAAGATAAGAATGTTGCCGATGGGCTCAACAACAAGTCATCGGGATGACCATATAAATGGTATTCCATTATTATGTGAACAAGGACATAGCATTGGTCAGACCAAAAGATATAATGGTGTATGCTTGAGGAACAACCGCGAGTAAGACAACATTACGAACAACGTTGGTCTGATTTGATTTGATGATATCCTACACTCAAATCAAAATTTGACACGACAATAGATCCAACAACTGATCACGAGGACCAATTGATAAAGATATCACCTTTCTTCAACACACACACAAAAATATATCCCTTGAAATGAACTAAGTTAGGCACGCTTTTATCTTCCAACTCTCCAAGTTGTTGTTTGGCTTAACCAACTAGCTCAGGGGTATCCAACACGGATTCTTGGAGAAGGGGTGGTTTATAGGGAAACCATTTGATCACGAACTCAACGTAATGGCCAGGGGACGACCTGGTGATACTTCCATGAAGATACCCGTAAAATGACGAACCACCGATATGTCTCTAAGCTCGAGAACAATCTTGCTTTTCAGAGCAAGACAATATGATCAAAAGAGGGAGGGATTAGCACAATCCTAACCCATTGATTGAAGAGTGCACTAGAAATATGGACTAGGTAGCATGATCAATCTTAGAATGATGTTTCAGTAATCAACACGCAAAGAATGAAGTTATTGTCCATTAACTACCAAGCAATGGAGTTGCTAGGAGTATTGATTTTACACGTCACAATTCACTTGTCGGTATTCTGGTTACAATAACACGGAGACCGAGAAATGAACAATGATGGCGAGAGGTATCACTGTATCAAGAGTTCATAGGAGGTGGTGCAATTCCCATGACATTCTTGACATAAAGATGGTAATACTTTAGGGTAGAACAGAATCAAAAGCTGGGTTGGCATTTTGATTTGCGGATTACAATTGCTTTGACACAATCCGGGAAATGGATAAGGTACTGGAGTTTGTTTCTCCTAGTCATTCCGAGATAGAATGGCTTGACGGAACACAAGAGTAAAGGGCATCAATGAACACGAATGCACGACTACTCCTGACTATCGGTTGGTAGACGAAGGTCAGAAACAACTAAAGGGGGATGACGGTGTCTTGGACTAGGGGGTACTCACCGCGTCGTCTCCCAACCAGCTGGATCGGGCCGAGCACCCCCATGATGATTCACTGATGGGCCACTTCGGGCAGCCCATACCGAATACAAGGAAGATTCCACAATACTTGGCACACAAGACAAGAACTCGTCTAAACCCTAGGCCTACGGTGCATATATAAACCGAGGCCAGGCTAGTCAATAGATAATCTCATATTCATTACTACAATCTCGTGGTAGATACATGTACTCTGTACTACACCCATATGAAAACAATCAAAAGCAGCATGTAGGGTATTATCTCCTCAAGAGAGCCCGAAGCTAGGTAAAATCCCGTGTCCATGTTACCATCGCTCCAAGACGCCTAGCTTAGGACCCCTACTACGAGATACGCCGGATATATAACCGACATTGGTGCTTTCATTGAGAGCCTGCTAGGTGTCGTCGTGGCGCGATGGGATCTTCAACCGACGCCAATCAGGTGTTATGTTTTCAGTTAAATTTATTTCATGTAAGTTGAAATTATTTGTTAATCATCCCTGCTTGTTCATGTTGTTCTGTTCATAAATTTTAGCCGTGAGGCGGAAGAAATTTCTTCTGTGGTGGAGCAGGGGAACACGCTGATCCGAAGATCAACCTGCGTGTTAGCCGTCTTTTTGTCCAAGATCGAAACGGACTCGGGGATAGACCCTGGCGTCAAAGCAGGCCGGCGTGCGCACGCAGATCACTTCATGTGAGATAGATCGAAAGGACAAAGTGTGGACGTAAAGGCTGAGGAATAAAAAACAATGTGCTCCTCGGTGGCAAGCAGACTTGTACAGGCCGAACACAACCCCACGTGATGATGGCTGCCAAAATCAATATGGAGTACTACTTGTAGTACTAATTGGAGCACTCCTCCCAAGAGTTCCCATCAGTCGACCTTTCATCAGATTTGGCGTTGTCTGCAGCTTTAGCCGGCCTCTCCTGTTACTGCTAGGTGTTACCTCTCTGAATTACTTTCAAACATGTTTTAATCTTTTGAATTAGTGCTTTGGCCAGTGCTATTCCCTGTACGCAGGTTCTCATCGGCGTCGACTTTGGCGCCCCATCACTCCACCGAGCCGATGTCAAACACGCCGTAAAATTTCTTTGGTGGCATCCGTACATGGCATTCGATCTACTGCTGTTAAAGCGGCAACCGACGTGTTGGACCAGCTGGTTTCCCATCTGGTGTTCTGTGGACATAGCATCCATCACTTGATCTGCCCCACAAGTCCGGACTTCGTTAGGGCTTATCGGATCCTGCTGAACCCTGACTCACTCGACGTCTCCCTCTGCGTTCAGGCTATATTTATCAAATTTTCGCTTCAATTAATTATGCACAATTCCTTTTTTCAATCATTATTACAGGGTAGTACTGGTCCGATCAGTTTAGACTTTTTCACCTCGAATTTCAGCGCCTCGCTACTCGAGCAGGAATATCAGGTTCTATCGTTCTAGTTACCTGCACAGTATATATATTAAATACGCATTGGATATTGTTCTGCCGGTTTGCATGATTTTTTCTGTGTATATTTTCTGCCATGGGTCTAAGATTCGGACCGCCCGCGATGGACATGATGGTCTGATTCCAGTCCGGCCAGCGTTTGGCAATTCGGCGGATATTATAACCGCAACTCGGCTAGCTTTTGGCAATTCAGCAGATATTATAACCGCAACTCGGCCAGCAATGCGAATTCGAACTACGTGGTCACCGCATCGCGCCATCATCGTTATTATGCGGATTTCTGACATATGTCGACATCGACCTCGGCGCCCAGGCCAAACTTACTTCACCGTATTATTCACTTCGCATAAATTAATTATGCATTTTCTTTTTCAATTATTATTCCTACTTGCTCGCACTATTCTATGTGTGCAGGTAATCAACTTCGACTGCGTGACGCGGTCAACTCTGTGGGCCGACGTCATCGTCCTGCCTGCACCGATCAAATTGTGGTGTCGCCTCAACGCGCGTCCCTGTGTGAACCAACTTCGACAGGGATCTGTGACCGATGATAGTTCGGCTCAACATGCATCTGAGACCAACGATAGTCTGGCTCAGCTCAGTCACAGGGAGATTTGATCTTTCTTTTTCCTTATTATTTAATTAAGTTTGGAGGACGTGTACACTTTTTATTAATGGTCTCTCTTCCATGTGCTTCCCTGATGCAATTAGCACTACTAGTTGCTGCACGTCCATCAAGATCGGATTCATGCAACAAAGCTATCTTACGCATTCGGCAGCCACCGCGCCGACCGACGCCTCCGCGCAATGAGTTCGGATGATGCCAGGCTGATGTTTTCGCCCCACGCATGCCGACATGCATCAAGATATCCGCGCGGCCACTCCGTCGAACCGACCTCGGCGCCGGGGCCAAGCTTACCTGATTATTCGCTTTGCATACATTAATTATGCATTGTATTTTCTTCCTTTCAATTATTGTTGTTTCTTGCTTGCACTGTTTTGTTTGTGCAGGAAATCGATTTTGACTACGATATATGGTCACCTTGGTGTGCCGACGTTGTCATCCCACTTTTATCGACCGAATTGTGTCGTCAATTCGGTGCACTGCTCGTGCCAACATTAAGCTGATGCTTGATACGCTGACCTGCTTCGTCATGTTAGTGGGGCTGGGGGCTCCACCTCATCACATCAACGACATTGTGTTGCCACTTCGGAGCGCCAAACTCTTCGCTCGGCCACCTCGGGACTAGCCTGGGCGCTGGGACCTTGTCCCGCATCAAGCTCGGACCACGTCATCAACACCAAGAACATTAACCAGCTAAGTCGCTTTCATGCTCAAAAACTTTCAGTTTTTAATTTCGTTCGGTTCGACCAAGCATTATACTTTTTTAGGCAAAAAGTTTTTTGTAAAACTTCCTTATCAAAACTTTGTGTGTGACACACAAATTCAAATACCCCGTTTACTTGGGGGCTTCCTTTATGAAGCCTTTCCTCTTGCATATGATTATACTTGTAAGGCTTCGTTCCTTATTCGTGTATTACACCACAATATGCACCTTGTTGACTTAAGTGTTCCGCAAGCTGGGTTGCCTTGCTCATGTGTTTACCCCTACGTTCCCGATTGTTTGGCTAGGGAGTAAAGGGAGCACCTCTGCGATTGTCACGATCGGGTCATCCGAGCCGGACCTCAGACTGGGTGAAGCCGAAAGCTAGCGCTCTTAATGTTTTCAATCATGGTCGGCACACAACGGAACTCATGAGTACAAAAAATCTATTGGACAAGTCTCATAGTAACAATGAGAAACCGAAGAAAGGTATCGGTGGGGGTACTATTTTCTTCGAAGATGCTTATTACACTTTGTCAGTAATATAGCAAAAGTTCCCTGAGCGCGCTTTGTCTGTTACAGCCTTATGGCCTGATTGCCTGGTTATCAGAAACACCATCGATATTCTCGACAGGTGAAGTACATAACACTTTTTGGCCCTTGACTAAAGAGGGAGAAGCCGACGGTCGGTTAAGACACGTTTAAAGTTCGGGTGAACACAGATATGATATTAGTACTTCGGTACGTACAATCATTACACATAAAATCCTTTTACCCAAAGTCACTTGGGGGCTCTTAAATTAGTATGAGCTGTTTTATAATAAGTGTTCTTCTTCTTAGTGGTTGCAATGTCTTTTTCTATCACTCCTTTTTTCGACGCGGGTGTGTGGTCAATAGCCGAGGAGCCTAATTTCTCTCTCAAAGCCGCTAGAGTTTAGTTTGCTAAACTAGCCTAACGAGAAGTACTCCGCCTTCGGGATAGGAGGTTGAAGCCGTAGGCTGACCCGCTTGAAGTCTTGAGATAGGATGTGTCATGTTAAAGCATGACAGAAGCACCTTTTTTTTCTAAGACCAATTTTCGATTTGGCACCGAACACTTGATCTAGTTCGGACGTCCAGTTTTTACTGAAGTTTTTGGTTTTCCAAGCCTATGGCACTTTTAAACTATTTGTGTGTTTCTAGCATTAGTCTCGTAGTTCAACGCCGGACACCTTTAGAGATTTGGCAAAAACATTCTCGGACATTGCTATATATGCATCAGTTTCGAATTGTGTCTTCGATCAATAGTTGGGTTGCCCGGCTCTTGTGCTTGCCTCCTACGTTCCGCTTTGTTCGGCTAGGTGTGCAAAGGGAGAACCGCTGCGATGTGCTTCCAGCTCGCATGGTTAAGCACCTCAGTGGAGAAAGCCAAAAACTGAGTGCCACAATAAGCGTAAACTGGTCAGCGATCCAATGACTGTGTTAAACTATAACATTGATGGAGGTCACCCCATGTAAAACGATGGGCCATTCATAACGTTGGCCGAAGTGTTAACAACTTGACCTTGGCTGTCGCCGAACACTAACCGGGGGCTAGTAGCTAGCCTCCCAACTTTAAGCTCCTATGACTAAGTGAAAGTTATAAAGCCCGCATATCTGATTTCCTCATTTCCGCTAACACAACCGCCTTCGGGCACCGAGACGTTAGCTAAGGGTTGTTTTGTTACTGCGAAAACACCCTGCGTAGCATCTACAAGGGGGTGGAAGCCGATGATGGGTCACTTTCAACTGATAAACGGTCACAACGGAGTCAAAATAAACATATCATCGGTGTTTTTATTTAATATACGAGGGCTGCCTTCCACAATCATCGTTATAAAGCCATAAATACACATCAATTTGACTTAAGATTTTGGCCAAGCTGGGTTGCCTGGCTCCTGTGCTTACCCCTACGTTCCCGATTGTTCGGCTAGGCGATAAAGGGAGCACCTCTGTGATTGTTACTACCGGGTTATCTGAGTTAGTACCTCAGACTGGGTGAAGCCGAAAGCTAGCGATCTTAAAGGATATAATTGGTCGGCAATGATAGAAGTGCAAATTTTGGTTTATTAATACCATAGAGTTCGAGAACTTTTCCCGAACTAAATCCTCAATATTTTTTTCCTCCCACAATGATCGGAGGTGAGGTTTCATGATCATGATCAGCATGACAACCCAAAGAAAGGACCCGATAGCGGGATTATTTTCTTTGGAAAATGTTTTATATCTTTCTGTGTACCTTTGTTTATAAAACCGTATGGCCGGATTGCCTTGTTTTCCATAAATCTTTGCCCTTATAAACGACTGTATAAAGTAGGAAAACACTCCTCGGCTACTGGCCGAAGAGGTCGAAGCCGATGGTCGGTCAACAAAGTTTTGTACAATGCGGATCCGAGCATTAATGATGTAGAGTACTTGGATACATACAATCATTACTCATAATTTGTGATTTTACTCCGGATATCGATCCTTAATCCGGCCTACTGTGCCCGCATTAAGGCTCGGGGGCTACTGGGCTTCGGGCTTATCATTTACAAATATTAAAGGGGCACATCGATCCCCTGATCTGCATTGCCTATTCTATACAGAAAATTCAGAGTGCTCAATGTTCGGCTTGACCGAACTATGGGAAAATGCGTCTTCGGACAACAATATGTACCAACTGGGACTTATCCGGCATCAAGCTAATATATTACGGCGGCTTCTCAAAACCCTCTCTCAAGGGCCCGTCCGCCGATCATTATCTCCTCCAATGTGCATCTCGGATTTTAGGCCGATACACACCTTGAGGGCTACTAGCTATATATCTTGTCAGTAAATAAATTGCATCAATCGGAAATAAAATCCGCAAACAATCAGCCCGACCCCGAGGTGGTGCATCACCTCGGAAGCAGTCGGGCGTAAAGCTCGGTTGTGAGCAGCTGGCTCCATAGAGAACTTTTCAGCGTTAAGCTCGGATAACCTCCTTCAAACATTTTCAACCCAAGGTGATCTATGACACCTCAAATTTAGTCCGGCGTTGGAGCTTGGATACAGTCCGGCATTGGAGCTCAGATACAGTCCAGCGTTGGTGCTCGGCTGCAAAAGGTACCTCGAATGCAGTCCGGCGTTGGGGCTCGGATGCAAAAGGACACCGTCGCACGGCCTTCAAACCCAAGATGTGGCACAGTGGAACTCTCAATGAAGGCATTGATAAAAGCCGAGAATTTAAAGGGGCTCCTCGGATACCCGACGTGTAAACTCTTCGGATTCACTTCGGCGATCCTCAAGATCGAAGATAAGAAGATTTGTTGAACCAGTCTTCAAGACCGACGACCGAAGATGAAGAACAGTTCGAAAGAATCGAGGAGCGCCCCCAACTTGAACACCGGTTCAGGGGGCTATTGATGGTGTCCTGGACTAGGGGGTACTCACCGCGTCGTCTCTCGACCAGCTGGATCGGGCCGAGCACCCCCATGATGATTCACTAATGGGCCACTTCGGGCAGCCCATGCCGAATACAAGGAAGATTCCACAAGACTTGGCGCATAAGACAAGGACTCCTCTAAACCCTAGGCCTACGGTGCATATATAAACCGAGGCCAAGCTAGTCAATAGATAATCTCATATTCATTACTACAATCTCGTGGTAGATACATGTACTCTGTACTACACCCATATGAAAACAATCAAAAGTAGCATGTAGGGTATTATCTCCTCGAGAGAGCCCGAAGCTGGGTAAAATCCCGTGTCCATGTTGCCATCGCTCCAAGACGCCTAGCTTAGGACCCCTACTACGAGATACGCCGGATATAGAACCGACATGGGACAACTCAAAGGAACATATGATTTTCCGAGTTGTAGATGCATAGATTGGTATGTCGAACAAATTCAACATGTTTCTTCCGGATAACCCATGCAGAAAAGTAGGATTGGCAGAGTCGCAATATAGAATGGGGAACTCATCGAGAGCACTCTTGTTGTGATCTTTTGGTTCAAAGAACTTCTGCCATAAGTAGTTCATGGTATTTGGAAGAAGGATATACCACGGACCTCGAGGACTATCGCAAAGGTTACTAATATCATAAAGGAACTAGCAAACACTACCAACATGAATGAGTAGAGTGAATCTCGAGTTCAAGAACCCAGGAAAGGAATGCCTACTAACTAAATGGCATCACGAGATGCTTTCGAGAATGATGGCCAAAATCATCACACTGGGAATACAAATCAGAGCTAGATTATTGGGTGGTTCTCTAAGACACATAGGGTCATAATAATAGCTTCAACATATATGTCGAGGCAATGGAGTACCTCAACTCAGCAATTGGTGTGGTTAATCTGGCCTAAAAGGACATCGGGGACAATAGGAAAAGATGTGAAAATGCATCAGATTATTTAGAAACCTGGGATGACTCGGACAACATATGGCTGTAAATGCTCAAAAAGATTTGAGAAATCCTGCGAAATGGTGGCATAACCACTTAACATCACAATATCAAGGTTCTGAGATCAACTGTCAACACACATAAGTAGTAGGAACTGAACTGGGGCTTGAAACCATCATTCCTATAAGTCTACGGATTAGTAACACGTGATCCTGATAGAAAGAAGAGAAAGCCTAGTTCTTATTCCCCGTAGAAGAGAAGAGGATAACTCAGATCAGAAGGGCATAAGGTAAAGGAGTAAAAAGAGCCTTACGTTCCCTTCCACAATCAATTCCCTTATATAGCTAAAGCATTTCTAGACTCAATTTCGACCAATTTGACTTGGTACTCCTATAGGCAGCCAGGCTCTGATACCAGAGTTGTCAGGACCCCGATCCTAAGTCACACCGACCTAGCATGTAACACATCATATCACTTTGCGGCCTCACGCACGGTATTCCCACGGGTGCCACCTTACCTGGCCCGGGACCGTTTGCGCCTTTTGGCTCATGTATATGATAGTGTCGCTAGCACCCATATGATAGAGAACCTGGGCCTACATGACTAGTCGTGAATCCAAAGTGTCACTAACTTACAGGGACAGGCATACATGACCCAGCAACGAACGTGTCGGTCATCAACGTATGAACCCAAGTCGTAGCAAGCTACAAGGACTTAAAGGAACAACGCGTGACATTTCCCCGAAGGGACATACATAGGAACGAAGAAGGACACATGCCGGCTAGCCTAAGTGTTTCGGAGCAGTAGCAAGCTACCATGGCTCAGTGGAAGCACTAGGAGACCTTTCCCCATAAGAGAGGCTATCAAGAATAAACAACTAGGTTGTCGGATCCCACACATACCAAGCATTTCAATAACATACACACAATATGCTCGATATGTGCAAATACAACATGGCATCACAACAAAACTCTATGACTCAAAGTATTTATTCATTAGGCTCCAAAGAGCCAGATATTACAAACATGGGTCTGATGACCCAGCATTCAAGTCATACAAGCAACAAGCACATGCAGAAGCATAAACATGTCTGAGTACAGAGATCTGAAAAGAGAGAAGGCTAGTAAGCCTATCTATCTACAAGGCCCTCCAAAGGGTACAAGATCGTAGTTGAGCTAACAAGCTAAACGTCGAAGTCCATGCGGAACTACTAGTGAGACTGAAATCTCTCTGCAAAAACATAAATTAAGCAAACGTGAGTACAAATGTACCTAGCAAGACTTACATCAGAACTAGCTACATATGAATAAGTATCAACAAAGGGATGGTGGGGTTTAACTACAGCAAGCCAGCTTTGACTCAGTGGCTATCCTTAACTACGTCTACAAGTAACTCTTTTGAGGTGGCGCACACGAGTCCACATATTCACCAATCAATACACCACTATGGATTCGCTCCCGTCTCCCTACGAGAACGCCATCCATAGCACTCACGCTTATCTTGCGCATTTTAGAGTATCCACTTTCACTTGTCTATGAACTGTATAGGCAACCCAGAGGTCCTTTACCGCGGACGCGGCTATTCGAATAGATAATTTATAACCCTGCATGGGTGTACTTCTTCACACATGTTTCCACCACTTAGCGTCTGCACACGACATGTGCTCGGCAGACTTCAAGCGAAAGTCGATGTGGGTGTAGACCACGACCTGACTAACCACACAAGTCCCTAGTCTAGGTTTATCGCCTATTCAGGTTCCATCCGTAGGTTGTCCGGCCGAGGTTTCCACTACGGCCCCGAACGATTTGGGCAGGGTTCCCGAGGCACCAAACGGGCGACTCGGTACACCGGGCCACGTGCCTACCACATCACAGCCCACCCCTTGGGTCAGGGCTCCACACGTCCTCCAGCATACTGGAAACACCAGAAACTACTTGCAACTCCTGGATAGAGGACAAGGGGGTTAATAAGTCGAGCGGGTCATATTTCAGGGCCCAACGTGCGGTAGTAGCTGTTCATGGATCACAAACACAGAACTCAGTTCCTGAGGACGGTTTCAATGAGACAACCCACCACGTACTCCTACATGGCCTTGATACATCACCAACATATCTATAATGTTTTATTGTTCCATGCTATTATATTATCCATCTAGGATGTTTTATATGCATTTATATGCTATTTTATATGATTTTTGGGACTACCTATTAACCTAGAGCCCAGTGCCAATTTCTGTTTTTTCCTTATTTTTGAGTATCACAGAAAGGAAAACCAAACGGAGTCCAATTGACCTGAAACTTCATGGAACTTATTTTTGGACCAGAAGAAGGCCATGGAGTAAAAGAGTTGGGCCAGAAGAGTCGCGGGCTACCCACGAGGGTGGGGGCGCGCCCACCCCCTCGGCGCGCCTCCCTACCTCGTGGACATCTCGGAGACCCCCTGACTTGTTCTCGACGCCAAAACCTCTTATATATACAGAAACCCCTAGAACATAACCTAGATCGGGAGTTCCGCCGCGCAAGCCTCTGTAGCCACTGAAAACCAATCTAGACCCATTCCGGCACCCTGCCGGAGGGGGGATCCCTCACCGGTGGCCATCTTCATCATCCCGGCGCTCTCCATGATGAGGAGGGAGTAGTTCAGCCTCGGGGCTGAGGGTATGTACTAGTAGCTATGTGTTTGATCTCTCTCTCTCTCTCGTGTTCTTGAGGTGGTACGATCTTGATGTATTGCGAGCTTTGCTATTATAGTTGGATCTTATGATGTTTCTCCCCCTCTACTCTCTTGTAATGGATTGAGTATTCCCTTTGTAGTTATCTTATCGGATTGAGTCTTTAAGGATTTGAGAACACTTGATGTATGTCTTGCATGTGCTTATCTGTGGTGACAATGGGATATTCACGTGATCTACTTGATGTATGTTTTGGCGATCAACTTGCGGGTTCTGTAACATTGTGAACTTATGCATAGGGGTTGGCACACGTTTTCGTCTTGACTTGCCGGTAGAAACTTTGGGGCACTCTTTGAAGTTCTTTGTGTTGGTTGAATAGATGAATCTGAGATTTTGTGATGCAGATCGTATAATCATACCCACGGATACTTGAGGTGACATTGGAGTATCTAGGTGACATTAGGGTTTTGGTTGATATGTGTCTTAAGGTGTTATTCTAGTACAAACTATTGAATAGATCGATCCGAAAGAATAACTTTGAGGTGGTTACGTGCCCTACAATAATCTCTTCGTTTGTTCTCCGCTATTAATGACTTTGGAGTGACTCTTTGTTGCATGTTGAGGGATAGCTATATGATCCAATTGTTTTATTATTGTTGAGAGAACTTGCACTAGTGAAAGTATGAACCCTAGGCCTTGTTTCAACGCATTGCAATACCGTTTGTGCTCACTTTTATCATTAGTTACCTTGCTGTTTTTATATTTTCAGATTACAAAAACCTATATCTACCATCCATATTGCACTTGTATCACCATCTCTTTGCCGAACTAGTGCACCTATACAATTTACCATTGTATTGGGTGTGTTGGGGACACAAGAGACTCTTTGTTATTTGGTTGTAGGGTTGTTTGAGAGAGACCATCTTCAACCTACGCCTCCCACGGATTGATAAACCTTAGGTCATCCACTTGAGGGAAATTTGCTACTGTCCTACAAACATCTGCACTTGGAGGCCCAACAACGTCTACAAGAAGAAGGTTGTGTAGTAGACATCAAGCAGTTTCTAGCGCCGTTGCCGGGGAGGTTAGTGCTTGAAGGTATATCTTTAGATCTTGCAATCGAATCTTTTAGTTTCTTGTTTTATCACTAGTTTAGTTTATAAAAGAAAACTACAAAAAATGGAATTAAGGGTGCCTCATATGCTTCATCTTTTAAATATCTTTCATGAAAATAAGAATTCCGATAATTGTGCTCAATTGCTAGAGGAAGAATGCATTAGAATGTTTGGCACTAAATCTTTGAATGATGAGCATGATTGCAATGTTGTTAGTATGAACTCTTTGAATATCCATAGTACTAATGATGATTGCGCTAGTCATGATGAAAATGTCTCTTATAAGCATGTCAACTTCTGTGGAATATATAGAGCTTGCAAGCACACACCAAATAGGGAAGATAGATTTTGCAAGAGGCATAAGTATTTGGAAACTAAATGGTTGCAAGAAAGGCTATATGAGTGTGCTGAAAGATTCAGTATTTATCGCCATCCTTGTGAACTTTGCAATTAACATGGTCATTTAAAGCTCCAATGCTATTTGTTTCATGATCAAATCGTGTCCAAAAGTTGTGATAACTTGATTACCCTTGAGCATCATAAAGAGCTTAGTCTTCTTTTGGGGTATGAAGAAATGAAACATATAACTGAGGGTATTCCAAAATTTAATCTTGATAGATTTCTTGATTTTGGTCTAGAAGAAAATTTTTATGTATTGTGCGGCGAATTGCATTGAAAGTCCTTATATTGCCAATTACATAAAGAAAATAAAACAAATAGAAGATGAAGAGAATACTAATGAAAGGGAAGAGACTTCCCAATATCCTCCTATTATTTCTTATGATGAATCAGGTAACGAGGAGGAGCTTTCTATTCAACCAATCTCATTAGTAAGGAGCTCAAAAAAGAGGGTTAAACCCACACATGATGTGAAGAAGAAAAAGAAAGGCCGGAGAAGCAAAGGTGAAAAGGTATCCCTCCCAAATGATGTTGCTCCTATTACTCATTGTGATGATGATAATTGCTATACTATTGGTGCTATCCATACTATTAATGATGAGAGTGATTATGCTTATGATATGAAAAGGCCCAAGCTTGGGGATGCTATGTTTAATGAGGATGATATTTTTAGCCTCCCAAGTTTTGATGAGCAAATTTATTATGATGATAGCATGCCTCCTATTTATGCTGGTTATATTGATTAAAGTGGGTTTGGATAGGTCATGACTTTATTTAGTAATGATTCCACTATCTTGGAAGAGGTTTCAATCGATTATGATGAGAAAAAAGTTGCTACCTATGATGATTATTGTGATGATACTTATGCTATAAAGAGTAGTGATGATTATATTTATAAAACTTTTCATGATTATGATCACCCTTTTTCTGAACACTACTCTTTTAACGTGGAAACGATTTATAGTATTTGGGTCTCTTATGATATTCCCACTATTCCGATTGAGAAGAATTTTGCTTATGTAGAGAGTAGTAAATTTTCTATGCTTGTAGATCATGAAAAGAATCCTTTAGGTGCTGGTTATATTGTTGAATTCATCCATGATGCTACTTAAAACTATTATGAGGGAGGAATATATGCTTGTAAGAATTGCAATAATATCAGGTTTCCTCTCTATGTGCTTAAAGTTTTGAAGTTATGCTTGTTTTGCCTTCCTCTGCTAGTTGATTATTGTTCCCATAAGTTGTTTGCTCACAAAATCCCTATTCATAGGAAGTGGGTTAGACTTAAATGTGCAAGTCATATTCTTCATGATGCTCTCTTTATGTTTCAATTCTTATCTTTTAGGTGAGCATCATTGAAATCATCATGCCTAGCTAGGGGCGTTAAATGTTAGCGCTTGTTGGGAGGCAACCCAATTTTATTTTTGTTCTTTGATTTTTGCTCCTGTTTAGTAATAAATAATCTATCTAGCCTCTGGTTAGATGTGGTTTTATGTTTTAATTAGTGTTTGTGCCAAGTAGAACCTTTGGGAAGACTTGGGTGAAGTCTTTATGATCTTGCTGTAAAAAACAGAAACTTTAGCGCTCACGAGATTAGTTTCCGTTTTTTACTGGAGAGTGATTTTAGGTTGATTATTTTTGAAGATGATTAATAGACAAATTCCTCAGGTCCACCAATTTAATTCAGAATTTTTGGAGTTCCAGAAGTGTACGTTTGATACAGATTACTACAGACTGTTCTGTTTTTTTTTGACAGATTCTGTTTTCATTGTGTTGTTTGCTTATTTTGATGAATCTATGAGTAGTATCGGAGGGTATGAACCATAGAGAAGTTGGAATACAGTAGATATTACACTAATATGAATTTAGAATGAGTTCACAACAGTACCTAAGTGGTGATTTATTTTCTTATGCTAAAGGAGCTTACGAGTTTTCTGTTGAGTTTTGTGTTGTGAAGTTTTCAAGTTTTGGGTAAAGATTCGATGGACTATGGAATAAGGAGTGGCAAGAGCCTAAGCTTGGGGATGCCCAAGGCACCCCAAGGTAATATTCAAGGACAATCAAAAGCCTAAGCTTGGGGATGCCCCGTATGGCATCCCCTCTTTCGTCTTCGTTCATCGGTAACTTTACTTGGAGCTATATTTTTATTCACCACAGGATATGTGTTTTGCTCGGAGCGTCATTCTATTCTTTTAGTTTTTCTTCATGTTTGAATAATATACCAAGATCTGAAATTATTAAATGTTAGAGAGTCTTCACATAGTTACATAATTATTCAACTACTCATTGATCTTCACTTATATCTTTCGGAGTAGTTTGTCATTTGCTCTAGTGCTTCACTTATACCCTTTTAGAGCACGGTGGTGGTTTTATTTTATAGAAATAGATGAACTCTCATGCTTCACTTATATTATTTTGAGAGTCCTAAACAGCATGGTAATTTGCTTTGGTTATGAAAGTAGTCCTAATATGATAGGTAGCCAAGAGGGATATAATAAAAACTTTCATATAAAGTGCATTGAATACTATGAGAAGTTTGATTCTTTATGATTGTTTTGAGATATGAAGATGGTGATATTAGAGTCATGCTAGTTGAGTAGTTGTGAATTTGAGAGATACTTGTGTTAAAGTTTGTGATTCCCGTAGCATGCACGTATGCTGCACCGTTATGTGATGAAGTCGGAGCATGATTTATTTTTTGATTGTCTTCCTTATGAGTGGCGGTCGGGGACGAGCGATGGTCTTTTCCTACAATCTATCCCCCTAGGAGCATGCGCGTATTACTTCATTTCGATAACTAATAGATTTTTGCAATAAGTATGTGAGTTCTTTATGACTAATGTTGAGTCCATGGATTATACGCACTCTCACCCTTCCACCATTGCTAGCCTCTCTAATACCGCGCACCTTTCACCGGTATCATACACCCACCATATATCTTCCTCAAAACAGCCACCATACCTACCTATTATGGTATTTCCATAGACATTCCGAGATATATTGCCATGCAACTTTCCACCGTTCTGTTTATTATGACACGCTTCATCACTATCATATTGCTTTGCATGATCATGTAGTTGACATTGTATTTGTGGCAAAGCCACCATTCATAATTCTTTCATACATGTCACTCTTGATTCATTGCACATCCCGGTACACCACCGGAGGCATTCATATAGTGTCATATTCTGTTCTAAATATCGAGTTGTAATTCATGAGTTGTAAGTAAATAAAAGTGTGATGATCATCATTATTACAGCATTGTCCCAGTGAGGAAAGGATGATGGAGACTATGATTCCCCCACAAGTCGGGATGAGACTCCGGACAAAAAAAGAGGCAAAAAAAGAGAAATAAAGAGAAGGCCCAAAAAACAAAAAACAAAAAAATGAGAGAAAAAGAGAGAAGGGACAATGTTACTATCCTTTTACCAGACTTGTGCTTCAAAGTAGCACCGTGATCATCATGATAGAGAGTCTCCTATGTTGTCACTTTCATACACTAGTGCGAATTTTACATTATAGAACTTGGATTGCATATTCGAATGATGGGCTTCCTCAAAATGCCCTAGGTCTTCATGAGCAAGCGAGTTGGATGCACACCCACTTAGTTTCTTTTGTTGAGCTTTCATACACTTATAGCTCTAGTGCATCCGTTGCATGGCAATCCCTACTCACTCACATTGATATCTATTGATGGGCATCTCCATAGCCCGTTGATACGCCTAGTTGATGTGAGACTATCTTCTCCTTTTTGTCTTCTCCACAACGACCATTCTATTCCACCTATAGTGCTATGTCCATGGCTCACGCTCATGTATGGCGTGAAGATTGAAAAAGTTTGAGAACATCAAAAGTATGAAACAATTTCTTGGCTTGTCATCGGGGTTGTGCATGATTAAATACTTTGTGTGATGAAGATAGAGCATAGCCAGACTATCTGATTTTGTTGGGATAACTTTCTTTGGCCATGTTTTATTGAGAAGACATGATTGCTTTGTTACTGTGCTTGAAGTATTATTATTTTTATGTCAATATTAAACTTTTGTATTGAATCTTATGGATCTGAATATTCTTGCCACAATAAAGAAGATTGCATTGACAAATATGTCAGGTAGCATTTCACATCAAAAATTCTGTTTTTATCATTTACCTACTCGAGGACGAGCGGGAATTAAGCTTGGGGATGCTGATACGTCTCCAACGTATCCATAATTTTTTATTGTTCCATGCTATTATATTATCCATCTAGGATGTTTTATATGCATTTATATGCTATTTTATATGATTTTTGGGACTAACCTATTAACCTAGAGCCCAGTGCCAGTTTATGTTTTTTCCTTGTTTTTGGGTATCGCGGAAAAGGAAAACCAAACGGAGTCCAATTGACCTGAAACTTCACGGAACTTATTTTTGGACCATAAGAAGGCCATGGAGTAAAAGAGTTGGGCTAGAAGAGTCCCGGGCTGCCCACGAGGGTGGGGGGGCGCGCCCACCCCCCTGGGCGCGCCTCCCTACCTCGTGGACAGCCCGGAGACCCCCCCTGACTTGTTCTCGACCCCAAAACCACTTATATATACAGAAACCCCTAGAACATAACCTAGATCGGGAGTTCCGCTGCCGCAAGCCTCTGTAGCCACCGAAAACCAATCTAGACCCGTTCCGGCACCCTGTCGGAGGGGGGATCCCTCACCGGTGGCCATCTTCATCATCCCGGCGCTCTCCATGATGAGGAGGGAGTAGTTCACCCTCGGGGCTGAGGGTATGTACCAGTAGCTATGTGTTTGATCTCTCTCTCTCTCTCATGTTCTTGAGGTGGTCCGATCTTGATGTATCACGAGCTTTGCTATTATAGTTGGATCTTATGATGTTTCTCCCCCTCTACTCTCTTGTAATGGATTGAGTTTTCCCTTTGAAGTTATCTTATTGGATTGAGTCTTTAAGGATTTGAGAACACTTGATGTATGTATTGCATGTGCTTATCTGTGGTGACAATGGGATATTCACGTGATCTACTTGATGTATGTTTTGGTGATCAACTTGCGGGTTCCGTAACATTGTGAACTTATGCATAGGGGTTGGCACACATTTTCGTCTTGACTCTCCGATAGAAACTTTGGGGCACTCTTTGAGGTTATTTGTGTTGGTTGAATAGATGAATCTGAGATTGTGTGATGCATATCGTATAATCATACCCACGGATACTTGAGGTGACATTGGAGTATCTAGGTGACATTAGGGTTTTGGTTGATATATGTCTTAAGGTGTTATTCTAGTACGAACTCTTGAATAGATCGATCCGAAAGAATAACTTTGAGGTGGTTTCGTACCCTAAAATAATCTCTTCGTTTGTTCTCCGCTATTAGTGACTTTGGAGTGACTCTTTGTAGCATGTTGAGGGATAGCTATATGATCCAATTATGTTATTATTGTTGAGAGAACTTGCACTAGTGAAAGTATGAACCCTAGGCCTTGTTTCAACGCATTGCAATACCGTTTGTGCTCACTTTTATCATTAGTTACCTTGCTGTTTTTATATTTTCAGATTACAAAAACCTATATCTACCATCCATATTGCACTTGTATCACCATCTCTTCGCCGAACTAGTGCACCTATACAATTTACCATTGTATTGGGTGTGTTGGGGACACAAGAGATTCTTTGTTATTTGGTTGCAGGGTTGTTTGAGAGACACCATCTTCAACCTACACCTCCCACGGATTGATAAACCTTATGTCATCCACTTGAGGGAAATTTGCTACTGTCGTACAAACCTCTGCACTAGGAGGCCCAACAACGTCTACAAGTAGAAAGTTGTGTAGTAGACATCAGGCCTCTCACCGCTAACTTTACCAAATCGTGTTAACACACTTAGCTCTCAACAGTAGGACATGTTCACCACATTCCAATTCATCCCCGATGAATCAGACCTGACTCAACTCTAAGCAGTAGCAGGCATGACAACAAGCATGAATGAGTAGGCACATCAGGTCTCAAACAAGTCCTACTCATGCTAGTGGGTTTCATCTATTTACTGTGGCAATGACAGGTCATGCAGAGGAAAGGGGTTCAACAACCGCATGATGTAACAGTTGAATCGTTGTTGTCCTAATGCAGTAAAAGAGAGCAGAAGCGAGAGAGTGGGATTGTATCAGGATGAACAAGGGGTTTTTGCTTGCCTGGCACTTCTGAAGATGATATAGCTCTTCATCGGTGCCATTGATCACATCGTCGGAACAATGTCTACTAAGGGGGAACAACACCGGCAAACAGAGAAGGAACACAATCAATGCAATGCGACAGTATGATGCATGAATATGACATGGCAAAATGATGTGATTTGAGCTAATGTAGCAAGCAACAAGTTAAATGAAGTTGGTTTGAACCCAAGGTTCAAATTCAAACTCCATATGTGAAATTCAAATGCCATTTGTTTGATTTGTCCAATTCAGCAACTATAAGTTGTTCTAACATGCATGAAAATGGTACAGATGGATAGATTGAATTTTTCTGATAATTTTTTATATATAAATTATTTCATTCTGAGCTACCGTTTATTTTCTATGATTTTTAGATGTTTGTAGCATTTTTTGAAATTCATAAACCTTTCTCTGATTTATTATAATTCTAGAAAAGCTTTACTGCATCAGCACTGAGTCATGCCGACGTCAGCTATTCAACAGGGCCGCTCTGGTCAAACCTGACGGTCGGGTCCCACATGTCATAGGCATAGTGTTAACAGTGATTTAAATAACTCCTAACCGAGCAAATTAGTAGGCCGTGGCCCACTGTCATAGGCTTAGTGTTAAGCTAACAGCGGGGTTAGTGCCTAATCTAATCTGCCAGTCAGCAAATCGGCGTTTAGCCGCCGGCGCTAATCCGAGGATGCCGGAGTTGCCCTCCGGCTGTTTCCTGCGACGGGAGCTCGCGTTCACGGTGGGTACGACGACTAGAGGACATAAACGATAGCTAGGAGAGGGGGATAACGACGGCGGTGCTCACAGTGGTCACGAAGAATGCCTCGCCAGGCTCTGGGAAGTCGTGGCGGTGACGAACGGCGGTGGCGATCTCGGGCATCCGAGGATGAAGACGACGGCGATGGTGGCTTGACAGGCCATCCGAGCTCGCACGGCTCGGTGTAGAAGAAGAGGGCGTCTCGTCGGAGCTTTCTAGCACGGTGGAAGGATGAGAGGGGCTCGGTGGCCATGTTGAACGGCGACGGTGGCGCTCAGCGGTGCTGCAGGGAAGAGCAGAGGAGGGGAAGGGGGCTCCAGGGTGAGTGGGGAGCAGGAGAGGAGGCTCCAGGGCGTCTCTGTGGCATCGCTAGAAAGCCCGGGGGTGAAGCAGGCAGGGAGGAGCTGGCCTCCTCGGGCGCGCGTGTGCTGTCTTGCCTCTGCCTACTGGCAGAGGTTGAAGACAAGCACTTCGGTCAGGTGGGCTGGGCCGAAGCTGGGCTGCCAGGTGGCTGCGCCAGGTAAGGTTTCTGTCTTTGTTTTATTTCTGTTTTGTTTTCTTTGTTTATTTCTTTGCCACTGATTCCAAATTCAAAACAATTTCAAACCAGTGTCAAACTTTCTGCAAATATTTATGTGGCTTAGATAGACTTGTACAAAGGCACACAAATATTTCAGAGACATCTGAGAATATATTCCATATAATATGAATATAAATTCAAATTCAAATACAATAGTGATTTAAATTCAGTGCCCAAAATATTCCACAAAAATGTTCACTATTTTTGGTTTGGTCTCAAAGGCTTGCCAAAATTATCAAACATTGATGAAGGCATTTTGGGTTCATTGAATGAGATTTTGGGTTTTGTGCCCTTTATTAGAATAATTTTTGAGGCTTGAATATTCCTCAATTCATGTTTCTTGAGTTTAACATGATGCATGATGCTCACTGATGCAACTAAATACAAGCATTATTCTAGGGCTATGAGACTCTTCGGCCGTGGGTTGCCGACCGTTGTCGGAGAAGCTTCGTTCGATTTGTGCGGTGACCGCCACGAGCTAGGCGTCGATGGCCTCGACATGATAGTGGGCGGCCTCCATCAGGGCTAAGGCCGCCGCTGCGGAACAGACAGCTGTTGTGCCGCTCTCGCGGTTGCTATCCCCGATGCAGATGCTGCTGCCGCCACCTGAGAAGCAACAGCGGCCGTTTGGGTTGCCTTGGCCGCCCGGACGCAGACTGCGGTCGCCCTCACGCAGCTTGTTAGCACGCGCCTGGTGGCTGCGGCCGTGCTCTCGCCGCAGTGGGCCGCCGAAGTTGCCCTCACGACGTGGGTCCACGTCCCGATCTTTCACCGGCGACGAATGACCAGTGAAATGATATTTGGGGAGTGAGCTAGTGTGCTTGACACGCTGGATGTGGACTGTAGCTGACGCACCTTCTCCCGTAAGCCATAGGCATACTATACACCGACGGTGCTCCAAGATATTTTGTGCTGCATCTCACACGGTTGGTGATAATGAACTGTGTGCGATCTACTAGATTTATCATCTTGATTTGAATTACGTAATGGGGTCACAGCTACAATGGATGGTGTTTGAATTGTTAGAACTTTTATCTGCAGTGGACATGCAACTATGGGTGTGTCGTCAAAAAAACTGGAATTATTCAGGGTTCGTTTGGACATTTTTATACATTAACTGGGTTTTCCAGGCATTTTATGCGCATAATTTAAATTTGAACTACATGCACATTCTCTAGTGCATCTAAACTGGTTGAAAAATCAAATATGTTTTCTTGGTCGCATGCTTAGGTCCCATGCAAGAAATGGGAATGAATTTCAAACACCCTGCCACCGTCACTTGACCGCAAAAATTGAGATACATGGCTTTTAATTTCTAGTGAATCCAAAACTTGTTTGAAATTCATGAAACTTGTCATGCTATCATGGAGCAGCATCAACATGCTATGGTAAAAAATTTGTCCCATTTGGGGTAGGTTTGGGTATAAGCTTCTCACAAACCAGAGCTTCTCACAACAAGCGTGATGGTTTCGGTAGGGAACGTGCCACCTTTGGGGACAAAATGATATCCGTTGCCTCTTATTGCTTTCAAAAAATTTCGAGTGTCAACATAGAACAACAGGAGTGTTGTGTTCAATTTTGGAATTTTTCGGGGTTCGTTTGGACATATTTATGCATTAGTTGGGTTTTCCATGCATTTTATGCGCATAATTCAAATTTGAACTACATGCACATTCTCCAGTGCATATAAACTAGTTGAAAAATCAAATATGTGTCCTTGGTTGCATGCTTAGGTCCCATGCAAGAAATGGGAATGAATTTCAAACACCCTGCCATCGTCACTCGGCCGCAAACATTGAGATACATGGCTTTTAATTTCTAGTAAATCCATCTGAAATTGATGCAACTTGGCATGCTATCATGGAGCAGCATCAACATGTCGTGGTAAATTTTTTGTCCCATTTGGGGCAGGTTTGGGTATAAGCTTCTCACAAACCAGAACTTCTCATTTTGGGGACGAAACGATATCCATTGCCTCTTATTGCGATCAAAAAAATTTGAGAGTCAATATAGAACAACAGGAGTGTTGTGTTCAATTTTGGAATTTTCCGGAGTTCGTTTGGACATTTTTTATACATTAACTGGGTTTCCCAGGCATTTTATGCGCATTATTCAAATTTGAACTACATGTACATGCTCAAGTGCATATAAACTAGTTGAAAAATCAAATATGTGTCCTTGGTAGCATGTTTAGGTCCCATGCAAGAAATGGGAATGAATTTCAAATACCTTGCCATCGTCACTCACCCGCAAACATTGAAATACCTGGTTTTTAAATTCTAGTAAATCCAAAACTCGTCTGAAATTCATGAAACTTGGCATGCTATCATGGAGTGGCATCAACCACTACTAGGAAAAGGGCTATAGATGGAATGTCCACTAATGGCGCACCAGACATGTGGTGCGCCATTGCTATATAGCAGTGGCGCACCATGTGCTGGTGCGCCATTAGTGTGAAAGACACTAATGGCGCACCAGACACAAGGTGCGCCATTAGTAACAATTTTTTTTTCCAGACATACTAATGGCGCACCAGGGCAGAGTGCGCCATTACTAGTTCTAACTAGTAATGGCGCACTAGCCACATAGTGCGCCACTACAATATTTTTTTTTTTTTGCAAAACTGCTAATGGCGCACCAGGGGAGAGTGCGCCATTACTAGTTTAAGCTAGTAATGGCGCACTGTTCGACGGTGCGCCATTAGTGTATATTTCATGGACACTTTGATCTCGATCCCCCTCCATCTCGATCGCT
>NC_057808.1:33660226-33660763 GCF_018294505.1 Triticum aestivum | reverse complement strand
CGCCGACGACCCACCGCACCCTCCCCGGCCCGCTCCACCGCCGCCGACTACCCCCCGCACCCTCCCCGGCCCGCTCCACCGTCACAAATGAATGCAACTAAAATTGCAAAAAAACAAATTTGATTATATTTTCAAATAACAAATTTGATGATATTTTCAAATAATAAATTTGATGATATTTTAAATAATAAATTATTACTGTTTCATATCCATATTCAATTTCTAAAAAATTATTAGATGCAACAAAAAATAATAATAAAAAAATTACTTATGGCGCACCTCTGGCTGGTGCGCCATTGCTACATAAAAAAAATTTACTAATGGCGCACGCGTCGTGGGTGCGCCATTGCTATGTAAAAAAAACATTCTAATGGCGCACCGCTTCCGGGTGCGCCAATAGTAAGTTTCCCCCCTTAGCTAATTCCTCCCTCTCCCTCGCCAGTCCACCCGCGCGCCCACCGGCCTGACCCACGACGCCGCCGCCCCGACCCCCGCCGCCCCCGCGCTCCCCCACCACTGCAGCTCCCCCGCGCCGCC
>NC_057808.1:33657140-33659980 GCF_018294505.1 Triticum aestivum | reverse complement strand
GCGCCCCCGCGTCTACCCGCCGCCCCACCTCATCTTCCACGCGCCAAATCGAGCGGCGGCCAGGTAAATCCATCCTGACCCGCCGGCGTCCACCTCGACCTCCCTCCTCCCTTGCATTCCCTCCTGACTCCTCCACCTTCCCTTCTCTCTGCAGGATCGGACGAACTCCATCATCGAGCAAAACCGGGGCGAGCTCCAGCCCTACCCACCTGCGTCCAGTGCAGGTATGCTCATCCACCTACACCATCTACCAAAGTCTAGATACACCTGTTAGTTGCTACTCCATCTAACAGTGCTGCCAACATGTTCATGTCCTGTTAATCAAGAGTGCTACTCCATCTAACTGTCATGAGACATTATGGTGAATTTGCAATGCAATGCCAGTACTACACCTGACGATTTGCAATGCCAGTGTGAATTTGCAGTGCAAAAAAATTGCCAGGTCTGCACAATTGTTGTTCTAGTTACTTTCAAAACAAGGAGAGCTTTGATGTTGACTAGAATGCTGATAAATTATGAGAAATTAAAGTTTCTCAGATATGCCAGCAAGAAAATTCCTGTTGTTAAATTCACTGAAAATTCAGTTAATTTGGCTTTACTGAAAACCTTACTGAAACTAAATTTAGTTAGCTGGGTCATCTTCCACTTGAGAGGCTGGAATGATATCGGTGGCAATTATTTCCTATGATATGATGTAGCAGTAGTAGTAGTATATTGTGCTTAGGGCATGAATCATATGCAGCAGTAGTAGTAGTATTTTGTGATGAGGTTGGAGATTATGACCCCCAAACTAAATCTCCTAGGACCACAAATCATACCATCTCATCCATATAAGAAGCTTGAACAGCACCTTAACAATGAGGCACTACTAATTGGGCTGCTGTTTCCTCCCCAAAAGAAGGCATCTGTGTGTTGCTTCTCAACCCTGGTGCCTTGCAGGTGAGATCACCTGCTTTACAGCTTTCTCTTGCTGCATAGGAAAGGTATTTTGCAGTGCTCAAGCAAAGTGAGGATAGTTTTTGCACAACAGCTGAATGTAACTGAATTTTTGAACACATGAATTGTAGATAGTTTTAGTTAACTAAGATTGGCAAAATATCTTGTTTCAAATATAGCCTATGCATGTCTTGTTTTCTGGTTATGGATATTGTATAGTACTGCATATCTTGTTTTTTTGTAATATAATGCTTACCAAAGGTTTCAATATTTTGCTGTTACCATTGTTCTTTGAGCATAATTCTTTTTCATTTCCTACTATCCTTATTCTAATTCTCTTAAATTTTGAAGCTGGAAATAAACTGCCAAAACTGAAAGAAATTGGAGTGTTGAAGATATGCTAGTGCTGAATTTTAGTAGTAGACTAAAATAAATTTTAGAATGACTGAATGTATGCAGCCTGCAGTAGTGTAGCTGTACCAAAATCACATATGCGCTAATGTATGCAGTCATGTTTTTATGGCATTTTGACTTGTCCACTGGGACTTCTCTCCTGTGATGTCTGTTTTGTTTCTGCAAAAACCCATTCAGTAGTGTGGGACTGTGGATCATTAGCAAGGAAACCCTGCTTTAGTTCAAACATCAGAGATATTTGCCTTTGCTTCAATAGGTAGTTTGCTCACAGTCTAAGTTGAGCTGATTTTGTTGGGTGACCTATTAGATCTGGAATGGAAGCTCACATAAGTTGAGCTGCTTTTTGTCCATCTGAAAGCAGAGGACCATATGGTCTGTGGCCTTTTCATCCATATGAAAGTAGAGGCACATTGTGGTGCTAGTTTGCTGGGTTTTGTCTCCGACCATCGTGTCGTGATGATATTGCAGGTACCCTGAGAGGCCCTTGAGTTTGCCGGAATGTCGATTAACTTCCGTTCAGGCAAATTCGGGTACTCCATTTGTCCTATTTTCAGCAAAGGTCATGCTGAAATTTTCCGTGAATTTTAGCATGACTTTGCTAAAAATAGGACATATGGGGCACTTCCGACTAATGCATGGGCCGGGGTATCTTAGTACTTAATTAAGTAGGATCAACTGCCTCTTGTGTTATACATATAGAAGTGTGATATCTACTCATAGTTATTACTAATGTTAGTTGCTCGTCATCGATAAACCCTAATCTGGTAGGATGACCTACTAAAAAAGCCCATACCACATATTCTATTTGGATGGCCCTGCTAACCCTTGACCATAAATACTTGAGATGGATGTAGCAGGCTTAAAGAAAGAAATGTTTTTAGGCCAACTCCACTGGACCATGTCCATTCACCAATTGCTCAAACCAGTTCGAAGGGCGTGTTTTCACCACACTGTGGATTATCTTATTGGACCCAACAGAGATGATGTAGTTTTGAATTATGAACATAGGAAATGTGATCATCGGACGACGAAAGTCTCCCGGGGGAGTGCGACTGGTGCCACGACGGTCGAGGTCTGTGCGACAGGCCTCACCTGGACGATGATCGGCGCTTCAGCATTAAGCTCGAGGAGACCTTCGAAGTTGAAACGGTACGCAACGACGACAAGTGTTTTTTTTCATAATTAAGCATGACTTCAACTATTTCAACGTGTAATTTCATCTTTTACAATTCGAGTATAGTTTATCCCATGCCATGCAAGACGCTATGTCTTGGAGAGGATGGATTTTGAAGATCATGAAAATTTTGAAACGAAGAAAATTCACCTAAGGACACATCATGATGTGGATTTTGAAGTAAATCTGTATAATGCTGAGAGCGTAACCCATTTTGGTTGCAAAAATTGGGAAGCATTTTGCAAGATGTATGGTTTTGATGAGGGTATGCTTGTCACCATGGATCTTGGTGATCCTGGCATCGACCAAGACAATA
>NC_057808.1:33655300-33657130 GCF_018294505.1 Triticum aestivum | reverse complement strand
CTAAATGATGAAAACTTAACTTAGCATTTAGGGTGCCTCAGCGTCGACAAACCCTAAATGATAAAACCTTGGCTGTTAGGGTGCCTCGGTGTCGATAAAAACCTAAATGATGAAAGCTTAGGCTTTTAGGGTGCCTCGGCGTCGACAAACCCCAACATATTCTATTTGGATGGCCCTGCTAACCCTTGACCATAAATACTTGAGATGGATGTAGCAGGCTTAAAGAAAGAAATGTTTTTAGGCCAACTCCACTGGGCCTGGCTGAAAATGCACAAGTGTGCATGACTAACAATATTCTATTGTAAAGCTAAACAGGAAAGAGGAACCACTCATCCTAACCATTAGCTCTCAAAATTACCACATCACTTCTTACTACTGAAAATCTTAGACCATCTCCATTCACCAATTGCTCAAACCAGTTCGAAGGGCGTGTTTTCACCACACTGTGGATTATCTTATTGGACCCAACAGAGATGATGTAGTTTTGAATTATGAAAATAGGAAATGTCGTCATCGGACGACGAAAGTCTCCCGGGGGAGTGCGACTGGTGCCACGACGGTCGAGGTCTGTGCGACAGGCCTCACCTGGACGATGATCGGTGCTTCAGCATTAAGCTCGAGGAGACCTTCGAAGTTGAAACGGTACGCAACGACGACAAGTGTTTTTTCATAATTAAGCATGACTTCAACTATTTCAACGTGTAATTTCATCTTTTACAATTCAAGTATAGTTTATCCCATGCCATGCAAGACGCTATGTCTTGGAGAGGATGGATTTTGAAGATCATGAAAATTTTGAAACGAAGAAAATTCACCTAAGGACACATCATGATGTGGATTTTGAAGTAAATCTGTATAATGCTGAGAGCGTAACCCATTTTGGTTGCAAATATTGGGAAGCATTTTGCAAGATGTATGGTTTTGATGAGGGTATGCTTGTCACCATGGATCTTGGTGATCCTGACATCGACCAAGACAATATGGACATTTGGGTCCTTGTTGATACGCCTCCAGTTCTACCGCTATGTGAGTTTCTCAAACATAGTTAATTATTAACTAATTTATATTGTTTATTTCAAAATAGTTGACAACTTATTTCCATTGACAGCTTATTTTGATTGTTCAAAAAATGTGCGGAACATGGTAGACAAAACCCACTACACCGATGGCTCCGAGTTAACTTATCAGGAGAAAAATCATCTGGTCGGATTTTGTACTGATCTTGAGAATTACAATATCTACAATCAAACTCCTCAACATTATGGTCAATACGTGCCAGTAGTGCACGTGTTGAACTACGGTAACTACCATGGAGATACCCTGGTAAGATTTTTAACTATTACGACATCCGTGCATCTTTTGCATACTTCGAAAACTAGTACATCATTGCTAACTATGAAGTCAATACTATGTTTTTCAACAGAGAATCCCAGAGGATTGTGTGCCTCATTTGATGTATCAGAATGGCAGCCTTCATGTTTTGAACTTATATCCAGGTCATCCTACGAATCTCAACTGTCCATACCGGATTTCTAGAAGAAGTGGAGACATGCTAATCAGAGAATGGAAAAAATGTATGGACAGTTGTAAGGAGGTTCTTGGAAGCAAAAGGAAGCGCCGCACAAGAATTGGAGACAGGATGATCTCCATTCTCCATAATAGAGAGTCAGGGTCTATATTGTTTTATGCTATTTTACCTTAAATAGGGTATTTAGGTCCTGCCTAATACTGATGATCATGTGCTAAGAACAATTAAGTAGGGTTGGTTCGATGACTATCAGGATGATGATCGTATGACTTGCTATTAATAACGAGTAGAAGTTGTATGAT
>NC_057808.1:33650465-33655290 GCF_018294505.1 Triticum aestivum | reverse complement strand
ACACATCATGATGTGGATTTTGAAGTAAATCTGTATAATGCTGAGAGCGTAACCCATTTTGGTTGCAAAAATTGGGAAGCATTTTGCAAGATGTATGGTTTTGATGAGGGTATGCTTGTCACCATGGATCTTGGTGATCCTGGCATCGACCAAGACAATATGGACATTTGGGTCCTTGTTGATACGCCTCCAGTTCTACCGCTATGTGAGTTTCTCAAACATAGTTAATTATTAACTAATCTATATTGTTTATTTCAAAATAGTTGACAACTTATTTCCATTGACAGCTTATTTTGATTGTTCAAAAAATGTGCGGAAAATGGTAGACAAAACCCACTACACCGATGGCTCCGAGTTAACTTATCAGGAGAAAAATCATCTGGTCGGATTTTGTACTGATCTTGAGAATTACAATATCTACAATCAAACTACTCAACATTATGGTCAATACGTGCCACTAGTGCACGTGTTGAACTACGGTAACTACCATGGAGATACCCTGGTAAGATTTTTTACTATTACGACATCCGTGCATCTTTTGCATACTTCTAAAACTAGTACATCATTGCTAACTATGAAGTTATTACTATGTTTTTCAACAGAGAATCCCAGAGGATTGTGTGCCTCATTTGATGTATCAGAATGGCAGCCTTCATGTTTTGAACTTATATCCAGGTCATCCTACGAATCTCAACTGTCCATACCGGATTTTTAGAAGAAGTGGAGACATGCTAATCAGAGAATGGAAAAAATGTATGGACAGTCGTAAGGAGGTTCTTGGAAGCAAAAGGAAGCGCCGCGCAAGAATTGGAGACAGGATGATCTCCATTCTCCATAATGGAGAGTCAGGGTCTATATTGTTTTATGCTATTTTACCTTAAATAGGGTATTTTAGGTCCTTAATAACGAGTAGAAGTTGTATGATGATGATTAGTAGGACTTGTTAGGATTAGTATTACTTTCGACAAACTCGCTACTCGCGGTCTCGAGACTTGTAATGTTCTATCTTTCTTCGGTCTTTTGAATTCGGAGACTTATATGATGAATTGTATTCGGAGACTAATCTTCTATTGTATTCGATGAATCTGCTGTTGCTGTGTGGTGCTGTTTATATTTTGTCCAATAATATATTTTGTAATCTGTGCAAATATTAGAAAAGAAAAAAATCCCTAATATACATACTAATGGCGCATCACCCAAATGTGCGCCATTAGTATGCCAAAGCATACTAATGGCGCATCACCCAGCAGTGCGCCATTAGTATGGCAAAGCACATGCCTACTGGGAGGCACACTAATGGCGCACCGTGGCCTATACTAATGGCGCACTGCCTGGTGCGCCATTAGTACAAAATACTAGTGGCGTGGTGCTAGTGGCGCACCAGTAGTGCGCCATTAGTAGGCAAAACTGGTGCGCCACTAGTAAGCCTTTTTCTAGTAGTACATGCCGTGGTAAAAATTATGTCCCATTTGGGGCAGGTTTGGGTATAAGCTTCTCACAAACCAGCGCTTCTCACAACAAGCGTGATGGTTTCGGTAGGGAACGTGCCACCTTTGGGGACGAAACGATATCCGTTGCCTCATATTGTTTTCAAAAAATTTCGAGTGTCAACATAGAACAACAGGAGTGTTGTGTTCAATTTTGAAATTTTTCACGGTTTGTTTGGACATTTTTATACATTAACTGGGTTTTCCAGGCATTTTATGCGCATAATTCAAATTTGAACTACATGCACATTCTCCAATGCATATAAACTGGTTGAAAAAAAATCAAATATGTGTCCTTGGTTGCATAATTAGGTCCCATGCAAGAAATGGGAATGAATTTCAAATACCCTGCCACCGTTAATCGGCCGCAAACATTGAGTTACCTGGTTTTTAAATTCTAGTAAATCCAAAACTCGTCTGAAATTAATGAAACTTGGCATGCTATCATGGTGCGGCATTAACATGCCGTGGGAAAATTTTGTCCCATTTGGGGCAGGTTTGGGTATAAGCTTTCAGAAACCAGAGCTTCTCACAACAAGCGTGATGGTTTCGGTAGGGAACGTGCCACCTTTGGGGACGAAATGATATCTGTTGCCTCTTATTGCTTTCAAATTTTTTCGAGTGTCAACATAGAACAACAGGAGTGTTGTGTTCAATTTCGGAATTTTTCGGGGTTCGTTTTGACATTTTTATACATTAACTGGGTTTCCCAGGCATTTTATGCGCATAATTCAAATTTGAACAATATGCACATTCTCCAGTGAATATAAACTGGTTGAAAAATCAAAGATGTGTCCTTGGTTGCATGCTTAGGTCCCATGCAAGAAATGGGAATGAATTTCAAACACCCTGCCACCGTCACTCGGCCCCAAACATTGAGATACATGGCTTTTAAATCCCAGTAAATCCAAAACTCGTATGAAATTCATGAAACTTGGCATGCTATCGTGGAGCAGCATCAACATGCCGTGGTAAAAATTTTGTCCCATTTGGGGCAGGTTTGGGTATAAGGTTCTCACAAACCTTAGCTTCTCACAACAAGCGTGATGATTTCGGTAGGAACGTGCCACCTTTGGGGACAAAACGATATCTGTTGCCTCTTATTGCTTTCAAAAAATTTCTAGTGTCAACATAGAACAACAGGAGTGTTGTGTTTACTTTTGGATTTTTTCTTGGTTCGTTTGGACATTTTTATACATTAACTGGGTTTTCTAGGCATTTCATGTGCATAATTGAAATTTGAACTACATGCACAAGCTCCAGTGCATATAAATTGTTTGAAAAATCAAATATGTGTCCTTTGGGGCATGCTTAGGTCCCATGCAAGAAACGGGAATGAATATCAAACACCAGGGCACTGTTGATTGCCGGCAAAACGTTGAGATACTTTGATTTTAAATTCTAATAAATCCAAAACTCGTCTGAAATTCATAAAACTTCGCAAGCTATAATGGAATGGCACCCGACATGCTGTGGTATTTTTCGTGTGCATTTTGAGAGAAGGCGCACTCGAATAATAGCCAACAAAGGCATTTTGAAACAAATAGCTGCCACTGTAACATCTCAAACGTTTTGTATAATTTAAATTGTGTGCGTTCTGTTAAACATTCATGTGACGCCACACCTCACTCTTTTAATGGCTAGGAGGTGCCGTGTGAACAGGTGCTTGAGTGCTTGACTAAACGGAAGGCGTGCGAGCGGTAGTCCAATGCGGAGGCTCAATAGGAAGTGTGCGAGCTGTACGCCGCGCAGGCTCACCGGGAAGCGAGCCCTTTGACTTCCATGGCCCCCGCCTTGCTCGCATCCTCTCCATTAATGGTGCCCAAGCCGCAGTTTAATTCGGTTTTTAAATATAAACACTCGTCGCAAGCGTTTTAGTTAGAACACCCGTATGCAACCGGCAGCTTCCCCAGGAAGCCAAGGAAAAATGTGCCGAGCAGGATTTGTGCAGCTCTTGATCGCAAACGTTTTAGGTAGAACACCCGTATGCAAAGTGAGAGCTATGGTCTTCCCCCCTTAAGTCGAGGGAAAATCCGTAGCGCAGGATTTGTGCATCCCTTCAACGCAAACGGTTGTTTTGGATGACCCGTGTGCAACCACGTACAAACAATTTGGTAAGATTTGCATCTGTCATATTGGGTATGTTGCCATTTGTCAAACTGGAAAGATTTACATTTGTTGATCTAGTAACATTGCCATTTGTCAATCCTTGTAACACTGCGATTTGTCAAAATATGCAGCTAGAAATCACTATCACTATCTAATTTTTGCAACTAAAATTTAGTAATTAAGCATAGATTTAATTCATAGATTAAGCAGCCTTTCTTAATTTATACAAATAGTTCAACTCGACAGCTGAACCGACCAAACTTCTCCCCAATTGTTGCCAACCATGTACTGAAATAGCTAGTTCAACTATATATACTAGCTAATTTTAAGTACATTGTATAGTTCGACCACACATCTATAGTCAGATGAACTGAACAAAATAGCCCCTAAATACTACTACTACCACGGAGGAGCTTTCTGCTACTTCCGGCAGCCTCTCCTCTGCCGAGCGCGCTCAGTAAGAGGCAGAGGAGGAGGAGGAGCCTACTGACGAGCTGGACAAATGCAATTTGTTGCCTGCCGCTGCTGCACGCAGCGACGCTCGCCAGCTCGAACGCCCACAGCCGCTCCAGACGAACCCTCTTGAAGCGGCCGGACTGCTCGTAGATCTCCTGATTCCTCGCCTCTGCATCAGCGTGTGTTGTGGCCACGGCTGTGGTAAGGCTCTTTGCGTGCTCGATGAGGCGTTCCTCCTACTCCCGTAGAACTGGATGTAGCACGCAAGGTCTCTGACGCACGTGCGGGCCTCCACCTTCGCCTCCCGCCTTCGGGCCACGGCGGCGGAGCGGGTGACAATCCCGGCGGTCGACGGTGGGCTGGCGGCCACGGTGGCCGACGATGGGGTGGCGGCCACGACCACCACCTCCTGCCTTCGGGCCGCGGTGGCAGAGCGGGTGATGGCCACGGTGGCCGGCAGTGGGGTGGCGGCCACGGCAGCCACCTCCCGCCTTCCGGCCATAGCGGCGGAGCGGGAGATGGCCCTGGCTTTCGACGGTGGTGTGGCAGCAACGCAACAGCTACCGACGGGCAGTGGCGGCGAAGCGTGTGGTGGGTGTTCCGCGCACACCCAACAGGGACGCCACGCGCACTACACTACGCTGGGGACTGCGCCGCCGCCGCGGTGTAGCCTCCCCGCTGGAGCTGTCCTCTGATGACGGTGGAGTGGCTGAGCAACGACGATGGACCGGTGCCATTGGCGATTTTGGACCGGAGCCGTTTCGCTAAAAGAA
>NC_057808.1:33626090-33650144 GCF_018294505.1 Triticum aestivum | reverse complement strand
CACAAGCTTGCGCTGTAAGCCGTCTGCGGCAGTGGGGTGAGAAGACGTGCGAGAGGAGGATGAAAGGACACGCATACATACGGTTAATAAAAAAATGTTTGCGATTTAATTACCTACTATACCCCCGTCCTGGTTTATAAGTAGGATTTAACTAATAAAATACGAATGCATGTCGCCAAAGATTATATCGTTGTAGTCGTATGTGGACATAGTTTCCAGCTATACAATTTTTTTAACATGCATTAACACTTTTTTGGTTAAATTTAAGGTTATATACCAGCAATCGTTTGCCCGTAACACACACGGCTTATTCCATCACAAACATCTCGGATGGATCAACTGTATGCCCTGTATCGCACACGCAACTCTAATCTGATTCATGCTTGATGTCTCCGACATCGCTCGCATAGTTCGTCTTATTTGCCACGTATCACTGTGCCGGCCTCTTCTCGCATCCCTAGGCAAGCTCTGCTCACCATTAGGCGCCACACCGTGCTCTGTTGCCTCCGTTGGCGCGCTCTGCTCGCGTCCGTCGGTGCGCTCGGCTTGTGGACGGCTTTTCCTTACGCATTCCACTGCTATATGCATATATATATATATATGGTTGCTCGCCGTTGAGGCGACCGCGGAGCGCTCTGCTCGCGTCCCTCTGCGCGCGCTCTGCCAGCAGTTGGTCATGCGCATGATCACGTCGGGGACCCCATATCCATGCGCTTGCGCCGCGCGTGTTGCCACGCGATGCAGTTACGTGCGGCACGATGGAGTTACGCACTACAAATTAGAACTGCCATCAGGGTCTGCCGATATTCCTGGCCGTCCGGCTTCCCCTTTAATTCCCGCGGCCATTATAACCTTAGTCTCTTCAACCTTTCGATCGCGCTCCACAACACAACAATCACACCCACGACGACACATAGAGAGGGGATGTCCAGCGGCGCTCCAATGGAGTTTGGCGAGCATAGAGTGGAGACCCACGCGAGGGAGACGGATCTCTCGGTGGTGTACACCATCGACCCGGACGTGGTCGACGACTACATCAACAACGTTGAGCAACTGCTTGCTCGAGACAAGTACAAGGTGGTCGGCATCGACCTCCAGTACACCGTCGGTCGTCCCGGCATAGATCAGAAGGTTGTCGTCGCCCAGTTGTGCGTGCGCCATCATGTCCTCATCTACCACTACTGCATGGCCACGGAGCCTTGCGCAAGTTTCAACAGGTTTGTCAACAACACCGACTACAAGTTCGCCACGGTGGAAACCAAAGACGATGTAAATGCGCTCAATGTTACGGGCTTGTCCTGCAAGAACCTTGTTGAAATCCCAGACCACTACAGGGTCTGGGGCAGCATGAAGAAGGACACCCTGGTCGAACTTGCCTCGGACATCATCGACCCCTACTATGAAAAGATGAAGCAGGATGCCCAGAGAACAAGTCCCCTATCCTGGCACAGGGCCTGGATGCGGCAACTGGATGAACCTCTCCTCAGGTTCACAGCCAACAGTGTGTACACATGCTACGAAATGCACAGGCGGATCGTAGACATAAGGAAGTGCCTCGTTACCCAAATTGACGAGCCCGGATCGAGCCACAAGCAGAGCAAGCGTCACAAGAATTAGATGATGATCAGATGATCGTTTATTCTAGTTAATCATGCATGTAATATATAGTTTACTTTATTGTTGTGTGCAAATGTCATGTGTGTAGTAGCCACCTATGTAATTATGCATGTAATAGTTTACTTTGGTGTGTGCAAATGCCATGGTTGTAGTAGCCGCCTATGTAAGTGGATGTTTAATTTGGTTATGCAAGCATGTCCTTATAAGTGTGTATATGTATATATATACGTGTTGTTCTGTATGAAATCCCATCGCACAAAACACATGTCTTATTAGCAGCAACCGTATGTGTTATTATCAGTCTTCACACACATTTCTAATTACAGACCTGTTTACCGCGTATCACACACATCTTGTTTAGTTGAACCATTTCTGTTCTCATGTCTCAACGCAAACAGTTCATCCGAGTGAACCGCATGCCGTATATCACACACACACCTTGATCTGGCTGACCGTTTCTTTTGTGTTGCCTAATCACAAACAGTTCATCCGAGTGAACCGTATGCTGCATATCGCACACAACTCCATCCGGCTGCCTGTTTCTTTTGTTCGTCCTCAGCGCAAATAGTTAATTGAACTGAATCGTATGCCCTGCATCGCACACCCAACTAAAATCTGAACCGTGTTTGATGGCTCCACCATCGCAAACGTTTTGCACCTTTTTTGACGGATTTTTTACACCACCGTTTGCGATTATGGCATCACACACAATTTCGTCGAAGGGTCCCTGATCGTAGTGTCACGTTAGCACCATCCTGCAATAGTGAAATTTCAAATTAACCGGATGAAATTAATTACATTTCAAAAACTTTTCCTATAAACTGGACGAAATTCATTACATATTTCGCACAAACCATACTAAAACCTACTGTAAACCTAATCTAAACGATTGCCGGCGCCTGACTACCATGTCCGGCCATGAACCCGAGAAAGCCGGCCATTGCCTTTGCCTCCTCCTCATCTGCCTCGATAACCTCCTCCTCCAGAGCACAAGGTTCTGAAGATTTCCGCCTCCACGTCGCCGTCAAGTGGCTAATTGGCCGTCGATGTTTATTCCACCAAGCTTGGCGTCGACTGAGTGGAGGAGCGGTGGCCTTCCTGGGACCAGAGCGGCGGCAACCTATTGTGTACTACTCTTCCTCGCTGCCAGCTGCGCCCGCGCACGCACGCCGGCTTCGTGGTCGTGGCGGCGGAGGGCGGCCGGGGGGAGCCGGCAATCTCCTCCGTGTGCTCCTGCGACAGTACGTCCAAGAGAGCTTTGGAGCGTGCCCAGAGCGAAGCCGCCAATGTCCTTCATCTGCTTCTGCGACAGTACGTCCAAGAGAGCTTTGGAGCGCCAGGAGGCCATGGTTGGAGTGGTGCTGACAGAAGGAAGGGACCAGAGGAGAATGAGTGTGGGTCTTTGGCTATGGCTGGGAGCTAGGGCTCAAGTTAATATAGCGGGCGAATGGCAATGAACCACGGCAGGCGGATGGACGGTTGGCGCCGGAGATGGTTCATCGGCAGCCGCGTGTCATTAATGTGGGCGGCGGACGGAAGGATGGTCGTGGTGTCGTTAACGCGGAGCACTCGCTTGCACCGGGATGCCGCGCGGGTGGCGCTCTCTCGGCCGATGCGCTGCTGCAATGCCGGCGCTAGTGAGAGGTCGCGTCTGGCGTGAATGCAGACGCTGCTTCAGTGGATTAACTGCAGGTGCGTTCGGTCACTGACATGTGGGCCCAATGGGCATCTGGCCCGCATGTCAGTGACACACCAACTGCACCTGCAGTTAAATCCGGTGAATGCGGCATTGACGTTCTGGAGAGACGGTGACCGCTTCATGCGGGAAGCGCGCGCTAGCGATGGAAAGGGGTTTCGGTAGGCCAGGGCGGTCAGACGCTGGCGTGGTGGTAAAATGTGAACTCATGGATGACGAGCCTTTGAAGCGTATGCGGCACATATTGACAACCAGGCGTCCATGCAACTACTCTTGTCGCCAGCTAGCCTTCGACGACCACCATTAGACACCACACAACCATGCATAACTTACGAATAATGGACGAATCGATCAAACACTCACTCGTGTGCAGTGGCACTATGATCGGTCGCTCACGATAGTACATACTCTGTACCATAGTACCCTCTCTAGCTAGGCTGTTTTATAGATTGTTGTTCTAATGGACGATATACATGAGCAAGGTGCCGAGTCACGAGTATGGCCGTTGGTGTTGAGCCAGGTGAATACATGGTCGGTGTTCGCGGAGGCCTCCAGCAAACGTCTAAACAGTAATGTCAGGCACCGCCGGGGCGCGCAGGTGACGTGCTCGCCATTTGCGTTGCGCCATGAGAAGGACTTTGATTGAGAGGGCGACGTGCATGCATTAGCATGATTTGGCAGCATGAGCGTGAGTATCTGCACGCGTACATGCTACTTGCCTCTATGGACGGTGTGCGCTAATGTGTGCATCACATATAATATAAAAAATTGGTTTGTGCATTTAACGCAAAGTATTTCATTTTCACTTGGCTGACGAGTGTGCGTCGCAGCGATGAGTCCGTGGTTTGATTCCTCACATACGCATAATTTTGGTTTTTATTTCTTTCTTCACTGACAGGTAGGCCCGCATAGATAGATAGATAAAGAACACGAGCTGATGAGGCGCATGCGGACTATTTGACTGGTCAACTAGACAAATATGGAGCTATACGCTGAGCCAGTGACCGTATAATCACCATATTTTGTATAAAATGATGAAAGTGAGCTATCAACACAAGTTCGATGACCACCAATTCATTTTACTCGGTAATAAATGACCAGGATTGAAGGGGAATCCAAATTTCCTTCATCTTCTGTCCTTGAGCTCTTGACAAACCAATGCACTATACGGTTGTCTGGCCACTCCACCCCAGAGCTGTCACCAAGCGTTGTTCATGCCACCGCGCCGCACACTAACCGGTAAGGAAGCGATGGCATCCCGCCGTGCCGAGTTCCTCGCCGCCCACGACTGCACACAAAATGGTAGGGAAGCGATGGCATCCCGCCGTGCCGAGTTCATCGCCGCTCGCGACCTCACACCTACGTGGGCGGAATTTGAAGCTGCAAAGGCTGAATGGGCGGTAGAGCAAGAGGCGGCCAAAGCCGCACAGAGGGAGCGGAAAAGTCAGAAAGCACTCAAGAAAAGTGAGGCCCGCCGGCGCAAGAAAGAAGAGGACGCACGCGCTGCTGTGGAGAGGTCGGCGGAGATCCAAGCACGGTGGGTTGTCACCCACAAAGCCGGGAAGGAGAACGACGGCGTCTGGCCAGCATGTGAGAAGTAGTAGTACTAGTAGTTAGGGCGTGTCTGTGTTGCCTGTATGTTTGTTTAATTAATTACGAGCATGTACCAGTACTAGTTACTACTGTAGTTTTTAGAGCAAATTACCAGTACATTAGCCTAGACTCAATGGAAAAATTCCTATCCTGTGCATCAAATGGCATATCTTTCTCTATAGGAATTGAGATGCATGTCACCTCACTTCCTATGATTTTCATATTCCTATAAAATTCCTATCCTATGAACCAAAGGAGGCCTCTGCCAGAGTAACTACTGTAGCTAGCAGTACTGCTGGTATAATAGTTTTCTTCAAGAAGCGGAATTCAATGAAGTCATGATGGTACCTTCGTCCGAGCAACTTCACGGTGGGAAAGGTTGGGCCTGTGATTTGATGGCTCATTAGTCATTATTACCGCGGCGTGACGACTGGGTGACTCTCCCTTGGAGTTCTGTGTGCATGGCAAGTGGACCAGGATGGTCCACGTCCCACATGTCGGCGAATGGAAGTATTCTTTCCGATATCGAGGAGCAAGGAAACCGTGTGGTGTAGTATCACTGCTGATTTATATTTATTTTTATTTCTGATGAAAGCTAGCGTTTCAACTCTTACGACAAAGGAGTGCCAAACACGGCACGTGCTGGATGTCCCACATGTCCGCGAAAGGAGTGAGACATGAACAGCGTGGTAGAATATGGCACCCCGGCTCAGAGCAACCAGTTTACCATGCATTGCCAGCCCAAAGACCTTGTCTTCTGGGAACACACAACATCTTGGTATAGAAAACAATCGCTTTATTGATGCTAGCGGATCAGAGTTTATATTACAACAGTTGGCGAGGCCAAGCGGCACACACGATGCGGCTGAACAATATGTACATTATTTAGTGAACCTAAAAGGGGCCTCGATCAGGACAACTACGCGGCAGCGGAACAACGTCATAGCGGAACTCCATAGCACAGGGACACCGATGTGGACAGGATCTAGACTCGGACAGCACTCCTTTCCAACGAGACTTTCCTGAAATCTGGCATGACACGCCAGGTCAGTACGTTGAATGTACTTGCAAGCTCACAATAAGCATAAACATAATGACAAACAATATCATGATAATTAACCAATTCATAATCATGCGACAATATATTTAACATGTTGTGATCATGCTCTTGTGATAAAAGTCCCTCGGACTGGCTTACCAAACGTGATCGCTCCTGGATCACAAACGTACCAGCCTAGAGACATCTCGTGATCCTTTCGGCGATCACAACCACGGCCAATATTTGGCCTCAACAGTGATCCTTACGGCGATCACAACCACGACCAATATTTGGCCTCAAAGCGTGATCCTTACGGCGATCACAACCACGACCAACATCTGGTCCAAATCAACACGATGGCCTTCCCGCCACCAACAACAATGCAAAGTTCATACTTAGTGTGCAAGATTTATTAACTGTTGACCCATGGTGTGACCTACTTTCGAGCGTGTCCTTAACCGTGGACTCGGCTATCGATAGATTAATACACTCTGCAGAGGTAGCGCACTGTACACACACCACGGAACCCATGGCCTCGGACTCCCATTTGGGTGGACCAACGGCATTCCGACGAAACCCTTCCCTTGGCATGACACTCCCCCGACCACTTCGACTCACTCCCCATCGGGCTAGTCCTGGGTGGCCCCGTGTCTACCAAAGACACAACGACCACCGTCGTGGCCAAACATAACCGATCCCACACGAGGACCCGGTACCATAAACTCAACAACGGGCACACAAGGTTATGTCTGCTTACCGGGCCAGGGTAACGCACGCCCATAACCTTCCCTAGTTGGAGGCACCGACCAGAGGCATGACAACAGAACGAATAAAGGCCGTCCCAAACCGGCAAATGTGGTTGCACTGGGAAAACTCGATTCAGCGGCACCATGACCCGGTCAACAATGCATTCAAGTTGAGTTATTATCAGGTCCAACTTAAAGTGAAAATAACCAGTGTCATAATGCCATGACATACAGCACTAACATATGCATCACATATCAACGGAAATAACTGGGTCAACTATATCCACCCTGAGCATTAACAACTCATGACACTTCTCTGGTTAAGATCAAACCTTACTTCAAACAGAATCTTTTCTTGCAAAGTTATCATTTTTACTCATGCAAGAAAATAATTCCACTAATTATTTATGTCCATAACCATATTATCCTTTCATCACCCAAAAACTAAATCCTTGTTAGTTTACCAACTAAGTTCACTACAAACTTCCTGTAAAACAAGCATATTCACTTCAACAAGCATCTAACAGAATATAAATAACATATTAATAATTTAAATGCATGGATAATCATTTGTTCAAGTAGAAAATCACACATATTGTAATGGCACCATCCAAATGTTACGTGGCTTGCCTTAGTGCAGATGAGGTTCACAAGCCTCCTGGTGATCCTCAAGACAAGCCTGCCCTTCTGAAAATATTTAAAAACACAAAAAGAAATCATCAAGAAACCTTCTGAAATTCACCAGAAAATCTGGACAGCAGGGAAAAATCCATTCTTTGGTGAGCTGCTAGATTTTTGCACAAAGAACACAATGCAAAAAGAATCAATTCATTTAGACTTATGGTTAAAGAGTTATGGCTGTTTGAATCTCTCTGGATAAATATGAAATTTGAATTTAAATAAACAGACTGGGGGGGTGGGTGACATCGAAGGCGTAAAGTCCCGGGGTGCCACCACTCGTACCGCTTCGCGCGCGTACAGAGTGGCTGACTAGCGGGCCCCGCTAGTCAGGTGAGGTGGAGGGGGAGAGGGAAACAGAGAGTGGCGAGGCTTCGCCGGAGTGTACGCCGGTGGCGAGGGCTCCTTGGCCAAAACGAGAGGGAGGGACCGAGAGAGGAGATGGAGGCGCACCTTCCTGTACCCGTAGAATGGCTAGGGGTGGTCAGACGGCGCCGGAATCAGCCTCTCCAGCGGAGGCAGAGAGCAGCGGTCGCCGGAGATGAAGACGAGGGCGACCAGAGGCGACTCCAGGGGATCCAACCTGGCGGAACTACACCACCGGAGAGTGGCGGAGGCCCTGGAATGGTTTCCCTGGCTTGGGAAGGGCGGGAGCTGCGGAGATGACCCGAGGGGATCGCCGGCGAGCTCGAGCTCGGGGACGGCAGCCCGTGGCCTGCCCGGCCGGGCTACGACTTTCTACGCGCTTGTGGAGTTTGTGGGAGTGGAGATGGGTGCTCGAGGAGGCTGGGGATGGCCTTATTTATAGCCGAGCGGCAAGGGGGTTTCGGGCTCTGCCAGTGGACACCTGTCCACGGCACCCGGCGACGAACGGCGTCAGTGAGTGAGGGGGAAGAAGATGTAGCTCACGCGGGGACTGTTGGTGAACGGGGACGAGCACAAGGGCGTGAGGAAGGCGACGAGCACAGTGCGCCGCGCACTGTGGCGTTGGCCGGACCGTGCCTGTGCCCGCTGCGGCGAGCTCCGGCGTCGGCGAGTGCCAGGGCGGAGTTAAGGGGCTCGAGATGATGATGTTGGCGCGGTTTGGCACGCTCAGGTAGGCGGGGCAGCGAGCACGCGCGCAACAGAGCGCTCGGCGGCACTCAGATCGCATCGTTTGCATGCCAGCACGCCTGGACGAATGCGGTCACCGCGTGAACTATGACCTCAGGCCGACCTAAGCCCAAACATTATGTCTGGCGTGTTGTCCGTGGTAGTTTTGAGTGTTACCACGCTTGGGTTTGGTTACAGGTGCGGTAGAAATGATTTACACTTCAGGTAAGTTTCTGGACAGTAACTTTGAGAGTTTACTAAGGTCAGACCACTAGGAGTTGAAGGCTGGGCTTTGGAGGCTAGCAATCATCTACTAAGGTGATTATGCACAAGGAAAACCAGCTACAATTGAGCAAGTAAAATGGTAGTTGCTGTAGAACCTACCATTTGTGTCCAGAACAGAAAATATTTTCTGTAGCCAAAATATTCCAAAAAGTGATGAAATATTTTTGCTCAGAAAGGTGCCCTAGGGTTCAAAGAATAATTGGGATTTTTCTCAGAATTTTATGGGCAAGAAAAATTGGGGTTGCTTTGGAGCACATTGAGCTACCTAGGGTTTAGGAAGGGAAAATGAATATTTTTCATTAAAGAAAAATATTCCAAATGATATTTTGAGATGAACGAGAGATGGAGTGATGGTTAGAGAGTGAGATGAAACACTTGGGTGAAAGCCAAGGGGTACCCAAGTGGTTAAGTCCATATGAAAAGATTCAAAACTGCAAAAATTCAAATTCAAATCAACTGAGAATCAGGCAAAGAAGAGGGGCAAAAACCAGGCTGTCACAAACCTCCCCCACTTACAATGAATCTCGTCCTCGAGATTCGGTTGCTTGGGAAAACCATTCTGGGTAATGTGTCTTTAGAAATCTTCCCGTTCCCACGTTGTTCCGACTCTGTGTGATGCTCCCATTGGACTTTGTAAAACTTCCTTGCTTTACTACGAGTGACTCTTTCCTTTTGATCCAAGATTCTAACCGGCCTCTCTTCGTAGGTTAAATCCTTTGCCAGCTCTATTTCTATCATATCAGTCTTTTTCTCAAGCGGCGATATGCATCGCCTTAACTGTGAAACATGAAACACGTTGTGCATGTCCGAAAATTCAGGGGGTAATTCCAATTGATATGCAACAATACCCACTCGTGCCATAACGGGAAATGGACCAATAAATCTGGGTGCCAACTTTCCACGAGTCTGAAATCTCTTAACTCCTTTCATAGGCGTGACTCGAAGGTATACATGTTCTCCGGGTTCAAAACTGATCTGACGGTGCTTTGCATCATAATAACTCTTCTGTCGAGATTTGGCCAACTGCAATCTGTCTCTGATTTCGTTGACTTGCTTCTCGGCTTCCAGCATGAGATCCGTTCCGAAAATACGGCTATCTCCAGTTTGAGACCAATTTAAAGGAGTGCGGAACTTACAGCCATACAAAGCCTCATACGGTGACCTCTTTAAACTGGTCTGGAAGCTATTGTTATAAGAGAACTCGGCATAGGGCAAACAGTCTTCCCATTTCGGTCCTTGGGCCAAAGCACAGGGTCGCAACATATCTTCGAGTATTTGGTTTACCCGCTCTGTCTGTCCATCAGTCTGAGGATGATAAGCGGCACTGTATTTCAATGTTGTCCCCAAGGCTTCATGGAGACGGGACCAAAAAGCGGAGGTAAAAAGTGAACCTCGGTCAGATGTGATGGTTCGGGGTACTCCATGCAGACTAACTATTCTTGATACATACAGCTGTGCAAGTTCATCTGCTCGATATGTGGTTCTGATCGGGATAAAGTGGGCTACCTTGGTCAATGCGTCCACTATGACCCAGATTGCATTATTGCCCCGTCGAGTCTTAGGTAGTCCTGTGATGAAATCCCTATAGACATCATCCCATTTCCATTGTGACACTGGCAGCGGTTGGAGAAGTCTGGCTGGCTTCTGATGCTCTGCCTTCACTTTGTTGCATATGTCGCAACAGGCCACGAAATAGGCAATGTCTTTCTTCATTTCATCCCACCAGAATAGTTGTCGAAGGTCTTCATACATTTACGTACCTCTAGGGTGAATTGAATACGAGGATTCATGTGCTTCTGACAGGATCTTCTGCTTCAAATCCGCTTGATTGGGCACACAAATCCTTCCCCGGAATCGGAGGGTACCGAACTGATCCTTCGAGAAATGGGAAGTCTGACTTGCTATCATATGCTTGGCACGTTTCTGCAGATCGGTGTCATCTGGCTGGGCCTTGCGGATCTCTTCCTCAAGTGTGGGGGTGACTTCCAAAATATTAGCAAGGCCAGCATCAACTATTATCAGGTTGAGCTGAGCAATCTCTTCTTGAAGTTCAGGAGGCAAGGATTCCAATATGACATTTAGGCTGACGGGCTTTCAACTGAGCGCATCAGCAACCACGTTGGCCTTAACCGGGTGGTAATTTATTCCAAGGTCATAATCCTTGACTAACTCAAGCCATCTTTGTTGACGGAGATTTAAATCTGGCTGAGTAAATATATACTTGAGACTTTTGTGGTCTGTAAAAATTTGACACCTCTTTCCGATAAGATAGTGTCTCCAAATTTTTAAAGCATGGACCACCGCGGCCAACTCCAAATCATGAGTAGGATAATTTCCCTCGTGGGGTCGGAGCTGTCGTGAGGCATAGGCTAATACCTTGCCGTCTTGCATAAGTACGCATCCAAGTCCTTGTCTGGAAGCGTCGCAGTACACATCAAAATTGCGGTAGATATCTGGAAGAGTTAATACCGGTGCAGTTGTCAGCCGTATCTTTAACTCATTGAAACTTTTCTCACAGTCCTCAGTCCATTCAAACTTCTTATCCTTTTTGAGCAGCTCCATCATGGGTTTAGCAACCTTGGAGAATCCTTCAATGAAACAACGGTAATATCCTGCTAGTCCAAGAAAACTTCGGATCTGAGATACGGTTGTAGGCGGCAACCAATCAAGTACATCCTTTACTTTGCTCGGGTCCATGGCTATACCTTCAGCGGATAGCACATGTCCAAGAAATCCAAATTGCTTGAGCCAAAACTCACATTTACTGAATTTGGCGTATAACTGATGTTCACGGAGTCGTTGTAACACGGCTCGGAGGTGTTCTTTGTGCTCTTCGTCACTCCTTCAGTAAATAAGTATATCATCAATGAAGACTACCACGAACTTATCGTGGAAATCCATGAATACTTTCTTCATCATATGCATGAAGAAGGCAGGGGCGTTGGTGAAACCAAAAGACATAACTGTATATTCGTAAAGACCGTATCGAGTGGTGAATGCGGTCTTAGGAATATCCTCCTTTTTTTATCTTGAGCTGATGGTATCCAGTCCGTAAATCAATCTTGGGAATACCTTGGCCCCACTGAGCTGATCAAACAAGTCATGAATTCTTCGCAGTGGATATTTGTTTTTGATTGTGACGTCATTCAGCTCACGGTAATCCACACACGTGCAGAGGCTGCCATCCTTTTTGTCCACGAAGATAGCAGGTGATCCCCATGGTGAAGAGCTGTGACGGATATATCCTTTCTGGAGCATTTCATCAAGCTGTTTCTTTAGCTCCACTAACTTTGATGAAGGCATTCGGTAATACTTCTTGTGTATTGGTGCAGTTCCGGGCACAAGATCTATTGCAAACTCAAGCTCTCGATCGGGTGGCATGCCTGGCAGTTCTTCGAGAAATACATCAGGAAACTCACTGACCACAGGAATTAATTCCAATTCAGCCACTGTGGTGAAGACCATTTCTTTCGTGGGTATGCTTCTGCGAGCATAGAATTTTGTAGTCTGCCCTTCTTGACTGGTCCAAGTGACTTCTCGAGTCGCACAATTTATGCATACTTGATACTGAGTCAGCCAATTAATACCCAAGATAACATCCAACTTAGCAGACTCAATAATTACCAAAGAGGTTGGAAAACAGACTCCGTTGATATTGACTTCCAGATTTCGGCAGACCAGGTTGCTCCTGATTAAGGATCCCGGGGTTTGTACCTGCATATTTTTGCCCAGAAGCGAACAAGGAAATTTGTTTTGGGCAACAAAACTCCGAGAAATAAAAGAGTGGGAAGCCCCAGAGTCAAATAAAATCACTGCAGGTATGTTATTAACAGAAAACATACCAATGATGACCTCAGGGTTCTCTTGGGCTTCGTCGGCGGAAAGGTGATGAACGTACCCCGTGATATTTTGCTCGTTCGGGCATGACTCCATGAAATGGACTTGTGGCCTGAATATAGCATTTGACTTGTTGTTCTTGGGACACTGTTTGGCATAATGTCCGGTTTGCCCACAACTGAAGCAAGAATTGCTGCGCAGACGCTCCTCTTGCACTGGATTGGTTACAACATTCTTGACTTGAGTGGTGGTCTTGTTAACATTCTGTTGCCAATTGGGCTTGTATTCCACTTGAGTCTGTTGCCAGGTACGAGCCTTCTGCACTGGTTGTACCTCCTTCCTTGGCTCAAACTTGCGCTTGTTATCGTTGTTAGCAGACCTATTATCTGATACAAGCTTGTGCTCCCTTTCACCAATGAAAGCCTTGTTGACTAGGGTTTGGAAGTCTGGGAAATCGAACATACTGAGAGTACACCGGAGTTGCGGCTTTAACCCACCAAGAAATCTGTCAATCTTTCTTTCTTCAGTGGCCACATCATACAGGGAGTAACGTGACAGGTGATTGAATTTTTGCAAATATTCACCCACAAACTGATTTCCTTGGAAGAGCACGAGAAATTCACGCTGCTTAGCCTTCATAATGCCCGTAGGGATATGATATTTCCGGAACCGTTCCTTCAATTTTGACCAGGTGACTTCTTCATCAGCAGACCACATGGCTCTTTCATTTTCCCACCATATGGCAGCAACGCCTTCACGATAATGAGTTGCAAATGGAACCTTATCTCCTTCTTCAGTACGAGCAATCTCAAGCTTCTTCTCCATAGTTTGCAACCAATCATCTGCATCCAAGGGGTCAATAGCCTGACTGAAACTGGGAGGCTTGGTCCTTTGAAAATCTGACAGCTTGGAGTGATGACCGGGATGATTTCCATTCTGTCCAACCACAGCTTGAACACTTCGTAATATTTCAATCAGATCATTATTCCGTCTTTCCTCAAACATACGCAGAATTTGCTCGGTGGAAGGCGGATTTGGCGGTGGAGGCGGTGGTGGAACGTACGGCTAGGGTGAGTGTCCTGCCTGTCGTGCGGAACGACAAACAGGAGAACCCTCGCGAACGTTGCTACTGCTGCCTCCCTGCGTCATCCTATTGTGGTTTTTCCCAAGGCAACGCAACCGAGATGAGAAGAATTCAAGATAAATTGGAGGAAAGCCAGCAACAAAAGCCCGAGAAAAACCGAAATGACGAAGAAAATACGGCGAATAAAATAGAGTTCCAACATAATTATACCTAGGCTCATACATGAAAGATAACAACATGCCAGGTTCAACTTCTCTAATACATGAAACGAAAACATCATGACTCGTACGACTACATCCGTACACCATCCTGACGACTGCGAATACTCAGAAGCTCTACTGCTCTGCTGGTGCTGCGGGGTCCTCTCCTGAGGCGGACTCGGATCCTGAACTGACATGGTTAACTGAGACCTCCGGGTTAAAGGTGACACGACAACGCTACCTCGAGGGCTCTCCCTCCGGGGCAGGTGTAGGGTGAAGCATCGGGGCTACAGGAGTAGCGAGAAGTGAAACCCACTCAGCAGGAGCACTAAGCGGACTCATGTCGCGGTGCCCGAGCTACTCAGAGGAGTAACCGGTGAAACAGGGGAACTAGAACTGGCTGGAAAATAGGGAGTAAATCCCACAGATGATGGAGTAGTGACTGACCGAATAGAGGCTAAAGCAGTACGAGCACGAGTCAGCTCTCGAGCCAGCTCGTGGATCATAAGATAGTTAGCAGTGATATAGCGAGAAAGGTGGCTAGCACCACTATCAGACTCCGGATCAATGATAGGGAAACGGACACGACCATTATCGTGCAGAGAAGGATAGTTGTAGAAACCTGGGTGGTTCTGCATCCGGACCTCATTGTAGCGAAGCTCAACAAGGACCTCGAATGCAGCAAACTGGACAGCCTGAGAAGCGGTAGAAGCATAACTGCTCCGAGAGGTACGAGTGTAAATGCTGGAATCGGAACTGGTGCGCAGAGTAACCACAGCGTGATACTCATACACTGAGTCAGCTAGATGCTCCCGGTACACACGATAGGCTGGGTCGTCACCGAGGGGGTACAACTGACGCCACACGTTATGAAGGAGATGCGGCGACATGTACGGGATCAGCTGCAACTGGCACGGATACGACACCGGAGCCATCTACACTCACAACCATTAGCAGGTTAGCATAAAAATAAAACAAGTGCATGCAATGCAACAACCAGCTACAAATGCTACCGGCACTCAACTACAACTCGCATCTAGTGTCCGGTTAACACGTCATAGTCTAGCGTGGCCTACAGTCAGCGCAGCTCTGATACCAAGCGTTGTGGCACCCCAGCTCAGAGCAACCGGTTTACCATGCATTGCCAGCCCAGAGACCATGTCTTCTGGCAACACACAACATCTTGGTACAGAAAACAACTGCTTTATTGATGCTAGCGGATCAGATTTTATATTACAAGAGTTGGCGAGGCCAAGCGGCACACACGGTGCGGCTTAACAATATGTACATTATTTAGTGAACATAAAAGGGGCCTCGATCATGACAACTACGCGGCAGCGGAATAACGTCGTAGCGGAACTCCATAGCACAGGGACACCGATGTGGACATGATCTAGACTCGGACAACACTCCTTTCCAACGAGACTTTCCTGAAATCTGGCATGACACGCCAGGTCAGTACATTGAATGTACTTGCAAGCTCACAACAAGCATAAACATAATGACAAACAATATCATGATAATTAACCAATTCATAATCATGCGACAATATATTAAACATGCTGTGACCATGGTCTTTTGATAAAAGTCCCTCGGCTGGCTTACCAAACGTGATCGCTCCTGGATCACAAACGTACCAGCCTAGAGACATCTCGTCATCCTTTCAGTGATCACAACCACGACCAATATTTGGCCTCAACCGTGATCCTTACGGCGATCACAACCACGACCAATATTTGGCCTCAGAGCGTGATCCTTACGGCGATCACAACCACGACCAACATCTGGTCCAAATCAACACGATGGCCTTCCCGCCACCAACAAAAATGCAAAGCTCACAAGACAAGCCTGCCCTTCTGAAAATATTTAAAAACACAAAAAGAAATCATCAAGAACCCTTCTGAAATTCACCAGAAAATTTAGATAGCAGGGAAAAATCCCATCTTTGGTGAGCTGCTAGATTTTTGCACAAAGAACACAATGCAAAAGGAATCAATTCATTTGGACATATGGTTAAAGAGTTATGGCTATCTGAATCTCTGTGGATAAATATGAAATTTGAATTTAAATAAACAGACTGAGGGGGGTGACGTCGAAGGCGTAAAGTCCCGGGGCGCCACCACTCGTACCGCTTCATGCGCATACAGAATGGCTGACTAGCGAGCCCCGCTAGTCAGGTGAGATGGAGCGGGAGAGGGAAACATAGAGTGGCGAGGCGTCGCCGGAGCGTACGCTGGCGGTGAGGGCTCCTTGGCCGAAACGAGAGGGAGGGATCGAGAGAGGAGACGGAGGCGCACCTGCCCGTACCCGTATAATGGCTAGGGGTGGTTGGACGGCGCCGGAATCAGCCTCTCCAGCGAAGGCAGAGAGCAGCGGTCGCCGGAGATGAAGACGACAGTGACCAGAGGCGACTCCAGGGGATCCAACCTGGCGGAACTGCACCATCGGAGAGTGGCGGAGGCCCTGGAATGGTTGCCCTGGCCTGGGAAGGGCGGGAGCTGCGGAGACGACCTGAGGGGATCGCCGGCGAGCTCGAGCTCGGGGCCGGCAGCCCGCAGCCTGCCCGGCCGAGCTACGGCTTTCTACGCGCTTGTGGACTGTGTGGGAGTGGAGGTGGGTGCTCGAGGAGGCTAGGGATGGCCTTATTTATAGCCGAGCGGCGAGGGGGTTTCGGGCTCCGCCGGTGGACACCTGTCCGCGGCGCCCGGCGAAGAACAACGTCAGTGAGCTAGGGGGAAGAAGACGTAGCTCACGCGGGGACTGTTGGCGAACGGGGACGAGCACAAGGGCGTGAAGAAGGCGACGAGCACAGTGCGCCACGCACTGTGGCGTTGGCCGGACCATGCCCATGCCCGTTGCGGCGAGCTCCGGCGTCGGCGAGTGCCAGGGCAGAGTTAAGGGGGTCGAGACGATGATGGTGGCACGGTTTGGCACGCTCAGCCAGGCGGGGCAGCGAGAACGCGCGCAACAAAGCGCTCGGTGGCACTCAGAGCGTGTCGTTTGCATGCCAGCACGCCTGAACGAATGCGGTCACCACATGAACTATGACCTTAGGCCGACCTAAGCCCAAACTTTATGTCTGGCGTGTTGTCCGTGGTAGTTTTGAGTGTTACCACGCTTGGGTTTGGTTACAGGTGCGGGAGACATGATTTTACACTTCAGGTAAGTTTCTGGACAGTGACTTTGAGAGTTTACTGAGGTCAAACCACTGGGAGTTGAAGGCTGGGCTTTGGAGGCTAGCAATCATCTACTAAGGTGATGATGCACAAGGAAAACCAGCTACAATGGAGCAAGTAATATGGTAGTTGCTGTAGAAGCTACCATTTCTGTCCAGAACAGAAAATATTTTCTGTAGCCAAAATATTCCAAAAAGTTATGTAATATTTTTTCTCAGAAAGGTGCCCTACGGTTCAAAGAATAATTGGGATTTTTATCAGAATTTTATGGGCAAGAAAAATTGGGGTTGCTTTGGAGCACATTGAGCTAGCTTGGGTTTAGGAAGCGAAAATGAATATTTTTCATTAAAGAAAAATATTCCAAATGATATTTTGAGATGAACAAGAGATGGAGTGATGGTTAGAGAGTGAGATAAAACACTTGGGTGAAAGCCAAGGGGTACCCAAGTGGTTAAGTCCATATGAAAAGATTCAAAACTCCAAAAATTCAAATTCAAATCAACTGAGAATCAGGCAAAGAAGAGGGGCAAAAACCTGGCTGTCACATAGAGCGTCTCCACTTCTTCCACTTCTGGGTCGGAGACCACACATAGTAGTACTAGTGGTATGATCGATACAAAGTGCGACCCGGAGAGAAAGACACGTCTAGTTGGAAGGTCTCGGGGCATACACGTAAACAAATATCTCTACTCCTAATGGAGCAGTTGGTAGTCTCGCTTCTACGGTTTTTTTCGTCCCACCTCCCATGGTTTTTTTGGTACCTCCTCCCACCTTCGCTGGTTTTTTTCGTAGATTTTTTTCGTCCCCTCCTGCCACTTCATTGGTTTATTAATTTTCGCGTCACCCTCTCACACAACGAAAGAAATCTGAACAGATCAGAACTTTCCATACCGGTGCAAGTTATTTAGTAAGGTAGAATCAATCACGAACAATCTCTAAATATCAAATCTAAATTAATTAACTTTAGCTTAAATCACTCAATCACATTAATTAGAAAACAAATATTTGATTTTCAGAAAAATCGCTCAATCACATTAACCTTACCTTAACTCACGGATGGTAATCAATCTCTAAACAAAGGAAACAATACATCGAGGGAGCAGTAAATAAACTCCCTTTCTTATGACATGTATATGATCTTCCCTTCCCTCTCTATTGTCGAGCGTTCTTGATTCTCGAGGCCGATGCTTGGGCTGCGTCACTGGGTCACGACGGTGCCGGAGGATGAGGACGGCGAGGTCGGGTGCCGCGGCACCGCATTGGCCGCGGCCGGTGAAGGGGGCGAAGAAGGGCTGCTTCCCTGGCCCTGGCTGTGGCCGTGGCCCTGGGAGTTGGTGCGGTGGAAGCAACACTTGAAGGACCCAACGTGGGTGGCCGCCGCACAGACGCACTTGGAAGCGGGCCCGTGGCCCGCGCCGGACGGCGCCGACGCCGACCCGGGCCACCTCCTCCGCGTATTCTTGGAGCTGTGGCTGTTCGATTTGCATGAAATTAATTCCCTCAGTTGTGGTGGCAAATATAATACACATAATCCATATTGTTATGCACTAGCGTGTGTGTGTGTGAAATAGATGGATTATGGTCCCGTACCCAATAAGATGGATATGTGTGTGTGTGTGTTAGAGAGAGAGAGGGAGAGGGGGAGAGAGAGTGAGGAAGAGGGAGGGAGAGAGTGTGTGTGTGAGGATTTGATGGTAAAAAAGGTCGCCAATGTCACTTGATATGTATGAGAATATTAACATTGAACTCTTAAAGTTAATGTGGCCCCGTTGCAACGCACGGGCGTTCTTCTAGTAAAACCTAATATGTGCCTCCTATTAATATAGTGGTAGTAGAGTACTTGGGCACGTACTCCATAACATCACCGTGCATTGCACGTACACCATTTAGTGGTAGTAAGAGACAAATGCCTATATGCCACGCATGTTCATACTATTTGTGCCTTTCTACTTCACTTACTACGCTACATTACTTAGGTTCGTACGTCCACTCCTCGGTACATGTCCGTCTCGTAGTTCCAGTCACACGTGTTCTTCATAGATGGAACGATCCATAACTGTGGGCAACGGGAGTCCATATCATCGCAGTTAGTGTGGCTCCCCACGATGGAGACTCATCCAAACTATGGCTAGCCTCGACGCGGAGCAGTCGCGTGCACTGGGAAGTGGCGCTCTCTCGGCCGTCGCGCTGCTTCAAAGCCGGCGCCAGTGAGAGGTTGCCTCCGCTCTAGCCGGGCATTAATGCGGCACTGACGCTACGGGGCGACGCTGCCTGTTTCATGCGGGAAGCGCGTGCCGGCAAGGGAGTGGGGTTGGGTCGGCCAAGGCGGTTAGACGCGGACGTGGTGGTGGTATTGGTTTTGAACCGTTTCAGGTGTAGTACTGGTAGTTTGCAAAACTACTCAATTATTGCACTCAGTTTCCTCAGAAATTGTGGTCAAAAAGGTTACTCCACAGCCCGCTTCCCTTCTCCTTCCTCTTCCACCGCCGCGCACGTCCGCGGGAAGCGACCTGTCAACCCTTATATAGGAGTGCTAGCACAAAAAGATGCATGCATGACCACTAAAATTTCCAGATTAAAGCGCTCCTCCGGCGGGAGTATGGCGTATGTCATTACCTTCGGCCGGGCCATGGCTACCGGGCGACAGAGACTAGAGAAGAGGCGGCAGGAGGGGAATGAATGCAGCTACTGTTTGGGTTCGTCGTCTGGCTTAAATAAATGCGCACCATCACGTGTACCCGCGGGTTCACAAATTGTAACATACGTGTCTGCTTAAGTGGGTGACACATAACTGGTGTGTGTGAGAGATTCTGAGAGACAGAGTTTGTGTCTGCGACTCTACTCTTCGGACATGTACTCAACCTTTTGCATCGGGATATAAGTATAATGGTATTACACTTTAGTTAGTGATTTACGTGCCCATGTTAACGTGGTTGTGTAAAAAAATGTCACTTCCTGCTCGTGATTTGCATTATATAATTACTAGCAAGATGCTCGTGCATTGCAAGGAACATCAAGATGCATTTTTTTACAAAACACCTATTGTGATTGACCCATGCAGGAGTAATCCCATGAGCAAAAACTAATGCTATCTCGAGAATTTTATCGGAAAACTGGTATCTCGGGAATTTCATCGAAAAAAATGAAAGATGCGAGATAAGGTGAGGAGGAGTGGAGCGTGGTGGTGACTGGTGGTCGGACTGGGCAGATGCATGGGGATGGACGGCGCCGGCAGGCGGCAGCGGCCACCATGCTAGATTGTTCCAGAGACTTCCTTTTTTAATTGCTCAGCAATGAGGGTGTGGGAGATAAGGATGAACGAAGCAAGGCCTTGTCTGTAAATGTGGAGAGAGGTGCGGGTATCTATTGTAAAATTGTCATAGTTTGCTTTCTATCCGTCAGATATAGATCGGACGGTCTATATTACAAGATGGCAGGCACACCATCATCACCAAGTCGGTTTTTTATAAGAGTAGAGATGATAAGTTTGCTAACTACTAAAGTAAAGTGGAATTTGTCCATGTTATACAAGTAAATTAAGGTGATTGTTTATCATACGGGTAAGGTTGGACGAAGGGTGGTAGGACCAAATGCTCCGCCTAGAGCATGTGTGTGTGAGATGGAGTCTTAGTGTGTGTGTGGGTCGGTGGGTGCATGCGTGTGTGTGTGTGTGTGACGCGGGGTCCTCGGTGGCGGATGTAATTTAAGTGTGTGTGGCTTCATCATAGAGAGGTGAGGTTTATGGCAGAGGCCACCAACAAGGGGGTGTGAGAGAGAAAAGGCCTGTGGAGAGGGAAGAGAAGGCGTGTGCGCGTGAGAGGAGTCGACATCGAGAGAACATGTTTGTTTGAGAGACACCGAGGAAGACTACTATATATCGATGGTGCATGTAGGAGGGAATTAAACGAAGGGATGGTCTTATTGGTTTCAGGGATATAGCGGAAGAGTGAGAGAGGGGGGGTAGCTAGAAGGAGATTGTTAAGTGTGACTGTGTGTTTTACCCATCCAGGCAGAAGTTATGTGCACACAAGAAGAGAACGATTCGATGTGGCGTTAGGGCTGAGGGTTATTAACTACGTATGGACACATAGGAGACCTTGAACGTGCATGTGCGAGAGGTATACATGTCTACGTGGGATGTGTGTGTGCGCGCGCGCTTGATCGAGATAAAAGAAAGAAGACATAAGTCATAAGATCAATGACATGGGAGAGACGGATTCGTATGACAATATGCATGGATGTGAGAGTGCAGGGAAGAAGGCCCGATAATTGAGCATGTGTTTTTGTCTTTAAGAGATAGTGGCGTGGGCTGGAGCATGCATCTATGGCGAGCAGAGGGAGCGAGACACAACAATTGTGCAAGGGTCAACCTATAGATGCATGTATGGAGAGACATATATAGTGTGGGTGATGGGAAGCAAGAGTGTGTGCGAGAAAGAAATGTTGACGGAGAAACTACAGATAGATACAGAGATAGAGATGCTAGCTAGAGGGACATCGGCTAGTTTGAGTGTTGGAGATGACCGCCGGGTGGTTCATAGGGTGAAGTTATGTGTGTGTGAGAGAAAGATAAAAAGAGGGCACACGACTGCATGTAGAGAGAAACATATATAGTGTGCGTGATAGGAAGCAAGAGTGAGGGCGAGAAAGCAGGTTGATGGAGAAATAGATAAATAGAAAGATAAAGATGCTAGCTAGCGTGCGTTAGAGATAGGAGTCGAGTGGATCAGAATGCCGAGTTATGTGTGTGGGTGTGAGAGAGATAGAGAGAGGGTGCATGTCAGTCACATACAAACAAATATCAGAGAGAAGTGAGATCCCGAGAGACTGACTTTTGTGTCTGCGAGAGAGAAATATATTTCACAAAGAGAGTGATAGCTAGAGAGACATATGAGGGAACGCAAGATATCTCTAGGGAGAGAGAGTGTGTGTGAGCGACATACAAGAGAATGGTGGAGAGATATGAGACCCTGGGAGACAGAGTTTGTGTTTGTGTGTGAGAAAGAGATATTTAAGAGGAAGAGTCGTAGCTTCTCATACCTAAGGAGAGAAAGACATCTCTGTGTGAGAGGGGGTGTGCGAGTGGCACACAGGGGAATAGTAGAGATAAATGAGACCCCGGGAGACAAAGTTTGTGTTTGTGTGAGAGAAAGAGATTTCACATGGAGAATCATAGTTAGAGACACATAGTAGGGAGCGAGATATACTTAGAGAGAGCTAGAGTGATGAAGGTCGAGGGAGAGAGTACTGTCAGTGTGTTATGAAGATAAAAGATCATTGTCGACATACAGGTAGCACGAGAGATACCCGAGAGACGATGAACGCGTATAGGTCTAGAGAGATACTCCTATATAAGCATGAGTGATAGCTATATGAGATGAATATCTAGATTAAAGGGGATTCAAATATTTAAACTAGATATCACGACATCGATAATATCATAACGCAAATTGGTGTATCAAACATGCATATTCATTTGAATATGGGGACACGTGTAATGTTATATAGTTTATCAATATTAGTGATCCATAGATTCTTTAATTGGAGACAATGCATGCATTATATGCACTTAATGTCTAAACGCGATTACACTATATGTTGCGTGTGTGAAACACATTATACATGTTCGAGAAGTAAAAAAACGCATGAAACAGACATTAATCGGAGACAGTTAGCGAGGAATGCATACATTAGATTTCAACATAAAGTGGTTTCAAATATTTGAAAATCCAAATTAAGATGGATATAGCCTTATGAATCTGTTATCATGCCATTTGTAAACCATATTTATGTATAAAGGGTGTTGTGCTTTTGAAAGTATATATAAAAAATGATGTATATAGAATTTTATTCCAATCGAAAATGGATCCTGCCCGAACAAAAATAGAATACAAACTCGATTCGAATTGAGTTGGCGTGGTAAATGTGCACTCTTGCTCTGCAAAAATTTGAACGAAGCGGGAAAAGTCGCAGTAACCGCCCGAAACCAAAATCTGCGAGATGGAAATTACTTCCTATCCCTGACACACAAAGCCTATCGTCTCGATTTCTATAGGTTTCGATAGGGGTAGGTTTTTAATTTCACTCAAACGTGACATAACTACCTCTCACCAAGATTCATACACGGTGGGTGCCAAAAGACAGTGTCTCCTCGGTCGAAATCGACTCCCTCCCCGATTCATACACGGTGGGCGCCAAAACAAACTCTCGTCGGCAAATATTCAGTGTATGCGAGATTACCGTCCTATCCCCAACCGACTAATATTGCTGTGATGTAGGAAATTTTAAACAGGGACTAAGTTTGTAAATTTCCTCGCATTGGAGACAAGCGCGCCCTGAAGACATGGTTCCCCCCTTCCACTCTCCCTCCATTTCCCCATTCGTACTCCGTGGGCGCCAAAACACCTCTCCACCACAGCCTCCTCCATCCGCCACCCCATCCACCGCCGTCCTCCTCCACCATGCCGGAGCTAATACCCCGACGTCGTCGTCCATTACAAGAGATCGACCTCTCTCATCCACGGCTTCGGACCGGGATCCTTGCATCCCGTCCTCTCGCTTCATCCGCGCCGTCGTCCACCTTGTCGTCGCCGCTCCTACGACCGTCTCCTCCACCGCGCCCCACCGCCACCGTCTACCCTCCTAGATCTACTTCCACGCTGCCAACAGCCATCGCTACCTCAACACCGTCAAATTCTCAGCAGATGCATACACGGCGCCGCACCAGAGGCGGTACTCATTCGTATCTATTCAACTTATTTATCGCAGCAAGAAAATAGATCGCCACTGCTTTACTCCGATTTCCTGTCCATCACTTACTTGTTAGTTGAAAGCAAACATTGGTTGCGAAGTTGCCTTTGTCCGGTTTGCACCTTCAGATCCGCCATGGCACGCTCAACACTATACTCGCAATGCTTATGGTTTTCCCCTTTTATATTCCACACTAGTTAAATGACAGTAGACTAAATTTCAAAATTGGGTCAGTCGATTTTTGAGAGCTCGCCGGAGTTC
>NC_057808.1:33560978-33625547 GCF_018294505.1 Triticum aestivum | reverse complement strand
TGTATGGGAAGAATCGGAGACAAGGAATAGGAAGGGTTAGGAGACGTAGGATCTTCATCCAACCGCCTGAAATGGTCGACTGACCCAAATGACAAAAGTCACACGACTTGCATGCAGACATGCCTTTATATTCAGTACCATCATCGTAGCTGCTTAGCACTGCTCCTGAACCCATCAAACTAAACAACGTGCCACTCATAATTCCAAACTTGTTGCTCAAATACGAATCTGATATGACGCTGATATTACTAAAACAGATAACGTTTAATGGTTAGCTAATGTTCCTACTTTACTTTCGGAAAGCACGTGCACCACCTATGGAGAGACAACAGGGAGTTGCATTCTTAATGTGTTTTGGTTCATCATGTGTGGGCACTGCGCAATGAACATTTTATTATCCAATATCTGCTTGCTCTTCTTTAGCATGTTCCTCTTCCATTCTTTTTAATAAGTACACTCTCCGTTCCTAAATACAAGTCTTTGTATAGATTCCACCATGGACTACATATGGAGCAAAATCAGCGAATCTACACTCCAAAATGTATCTGTATACATCTGTATGTGATCCATAGTGGAAATCTCTACAAAGACTTATATTTTGGAATGGAGGGAGTATGATAGTAGTATAGTATGTTCCTTGTAGTGAAGATGAGCAGGGACATTTGTAGTGTAGAGGTCTATACGGTCGGTTGCGATGGACACTTTTAACTCTTCGGGCCTCTTTGATTCATATGATTTTGTAAACATAAGAATAGGAATTGTAGTGGCCTGCCCACTTGAATCCTATCAAACTAGCAAGGAAATGCGGGGAGCTGTTTCGCCTTTGAGAGTTACACTGATATTAACAGTACCGCACCTTCAGTTGAAGAGAGCTCGTATCCGAAGCCTTTCTAGGCGTACCGGCAATACTAGCACATATATTCTAGCAAGTTCCACTTTGCTGATTTTACTCCTGATGCTTACGGTTTTCCCGTTATATCTACATTATGATCTGTGCAGCTGCTTTGTGTCGCACTAGCAGCAGTCCACTCTTGAAGCTAAACAACTCACCAATCATAAGTCCAAAGCTTACTTCTTCAAATACGAATTGTGATAAGATACTGACAATAGCTAACAGACACACATTTAATTGGTCAATTAATGCTCCCACTTGATTTTGCAAATTCATGTGGCCACATATAGAGAGACATCATGGAATTGCATTTCTTTGGGCGCTCTGATTCATCATGGGTGGGAAACCAACATTGTATAGAAAGAAGGGGAATCCCAATAATATGCTTCCTCTTCTGTTGTTTAACATGTTCCTCTTCTGTTCTTCTTTAGTAAGCACAGTATGTTCCTTGTCAGGAAGGGGAGCAGGGACATCTGCAGTTGATAGCTCTATTAAGCCGGTTCTGCTAAATGATTTCGCACTTCGAGTTGGTCTGCCATAATACCCCAGAAATGGTGGAGCCGCGCGGTCTTTGATAGACTAAACTGATAGTAACAGTTGTGCGCCTTCAGATGAATAGAGCTGGCCTGTAGGTGATCGATAGGCTGCATATTAGTAGCGGCAAAACCCTATGTTTTCCAGCCAGTTCCGCTTTCCTGGTTTATTTATGGTGGTTATGGTGTACCCCTATTATCTACACTATGATCTGCATACTGGCTCTGCACTCTCGTTATCATGGTTTGGCAATATACTTTCTATACGGTATATTATGAACCTATCATCTGCCAACTATCCTTACATCTGGGGGCCCCAACAGGGACCTATTTTTTGTGTAGTTGTGCCAGATTATATTAATCTACTCACCATATTACAACACACATGGGCTCTCTCATCAGAATCCAGTGATAGCACACAAGGGTTTAAAGGGAGCCTCTATTATATTACAATATCCTCTGTCTATTATTTCGTCCACATGTTAACTTCCACTGGTGGCGACCTGCCCAGTTTATGTAATCTGTTGTCTGGTTTCCCTTTATTATCACTCATGGCAAACTTTGATGCCGAGGGGATTTAATATGTTGTAATTTCTTTGTTGTATAGTCTAGGTTTATTCTTTGTCACGATGTTGTAATTTATTTGTTGTTTCTGCTGTCGTTGCTCCGAGGAAAGGTCATAATATTCGATCAGTACGCAATGAGCCAATAGGTTAGGTTTAGAAAATAATAATTTCTGTACTAAAACTAGTCGGTCGCCAATCGCTAGTACGGGCCGAACCGTGGGCCTACAATCATCTTGGGCCATTAGTTTGGTCTAGTCTTAATCTGGCCCACTATTAGTTTTGGGCCTTTAAAAGGCCGAGTAAACCGCTTGCCTTAATTGGGCCAAAAAAATAAATAGGCTTTTAACAGATTGACATGTTTTTGGGCCTTGGCTGACCCAATTACAAGATGGGCGGGAAGCAGGCCGGATATATAACGGGCCCAAATTAGGCCCAACGCTCTCAAGGGCATTCAACGGGCCTATAGGTAGTTTGGGCTAGAATGTATCCACGAATACTACGGGCCGTTAACAGGCCGAAAGTAACTACATACCATAATTAGGCCCAGGTGCAACTCGAGCCTTTAAATGGCCGAAAGTAAAACCGGGCCGAAAGAGGCCCATATATAGACAGGGCCGCTGACAGGCCGAAACTGGTATCGGGCTGAACTGTTAAACGGGCCATTAAGAGGGCGAAGAGCAAATCAGGCCGCCAATGGGCCCAATGGCACAGTAGCTGTTAAAAGGGTCGTATCTATTATGGGCCGTAATTTGGCACAAGAAATAAAAGTCAGTTAACAGGTCGGATCAGGTGTGGACCATAATTTGGCCCAAACTATCGCAGGCTGTTAACGGGCCGGATCTGACATGGGCCGTAAACTGGGCCCAGAATATTGCCGTCATTTAACGGCCCATATCTGATGTGGGCTATAATTTGGTCCAAAAAATGTTAGGCTGTTAACAGGCCGGCCCATTAGATCTGACGAAATCTTGTGGGCCTGTTCCTAGGCCGGCTTTTAGACCTATATGGGCCTCTATTGGGTCGTCCCACGTGTCAACGTTTCATTGACGATCCTTGTCAAATGAACGGTTGACATCTGTCCCAACGCTGAGCCGACACGTGGTTTGTCGGCGAATGAGAATTTTACACGTGGAAAATCGCCATTGGTCGAGGCTGTTAACGGGTTATCAGATCCAAACTGGAACCCGATAGCTTAACGGCGACCCATTATGGTTAATGCCACGTGTTGGTCACCCTTGACGAAAGCACTTCTATGACGCGCGATTTATCGTCATGGAAGTGGACACTTCCGTGATGATAATTTTGGTAATGTCATGGAACACTTCTACGACAGCACAGGTATGACTATCTTGATTCTGTCATAAAATCTTCATGGATGTACATGCATGACAGAAAACGTGACCTACTGTGACAAACTTTTGATGACATGGCATGTTTATATAGTCAGTAGCTGCCTATACTATTGACCATGCTCTACATGGTGGAGCATTGGGAGATTCACCTATATACCATGGAGGTGGTCAGGAATCAGGGGACTCACGTCGGTCGTAGCGCCGAAGTTAAAATGATAATGGCAAGTCAAATCACAGGGGCCCACCTGTCCAGTAGTAACTCGCTATCAAATCACACAACCCTATGTTTGCAGCAGCCTACTCCCTCATCTTCCCGCCTCTCTGTCAAACCGACTAGGCGGAATTGGCCTGCCTACCGCATGGGAAAAGCCCCACCCTTGACTTTTAAATATAATTTTGTATCCATGGATTGCTCCATGGAGCAAAGCCTCAAGAAAACGGCGGTACACATGTATACAGCACGCCCATCGCATTCGCATCGCACCCCAGACGATCGGTCGGTCTGGCATGCCGCTCTACGAATGGAATGCGCGTCATATCGCGTTTGCACACACATGTGGGACTGCAATTGATAACCGACCATAGGCGCACTCCCCGACCCCGCAAGTCGGCTGAGTATATTTTGTTTGCACACACATGTGGGACCGCAATTGAGAACCGACGATAGGCACACTCCCCGGCCCCGCAAGTCGGTTGAGTTCATAGAAGAGAGAGACTAGTGATAGTACTGGAGCAGTGTTATACAGACATCGGTGCCTAGACGATCCCTGCATGACACGGAAGATCAGTTCGTCCATGCATGTGACCAGACTCTAGCAGACGGCTGGATTGGCTATCATCTACATATCGTGCAGGTTGTGTTGTACAGGGCTGTAGTTCTGATGAGAAATCTAAAAAAGGTTCCTTGTCATCTCGCAATATTAGGTGTCATGTGCTTCGGATCACTGCGAGGGTTAAACAGCGACAACTGAGTTCCTCCAAGGCACTGGTCATTGGGGGCACATGCACGAAGACTACACGGCTGCTATCTAGGTCAAGCCGACTATGTTAATTAGGACATCTATCGATGGACCCCTTTTCTACAACTTTATCTTTAATTTGAGCTTTGATCCTCGTCTAGTTTGTCCGTCGGGATTCATGCTGTCTCCTTGGGGCGGTGAGGTTATGGTTTCTTGTCATGTGCCATTTTTCGTGTTATATGTTAATCCGGTGCTTCAGATCAAAAGGACGACAACTACGCCTCTGGGGCACGTGCATGAAGACTTCTCGACAGTCATTGACGAGGTCAAGCCGGCTCTGGTAGATAAAAGAAAACTACTCCACTATATAGGCAGGAGCCTCCGCCCTTGCTTGCTAGTTTTGCTCTCTTCACACCATCTCATCCTTTCTAGATCTAAACACGACAGCGGTGGCCACACACTCTCTCTCTCTCTGCGCACCGGTGGTCACAGATCCAGCCGGATCCTCTCCGTCGGGGAGGGTGAGAAGGTGCAATGTTCACGCGGTCGTCCTCGGCGACGGCTCTTACCCACTGCCGGTGCGTCCCGATCAGCGTGCCTTGCCGTTCTCTCCCACGCCTCGCCGGCTAGGGATGGCCTCCGACCCCTTCTTCCTCGCTGTCGTAGTGTGGGCAGATCCGGCCTCCCGCCGCCCACCTAGCGACATCCCCGCGACCCTGGGGTATAACTTCCTTCGAAACCGGCCTTTCTGTACTTCCCCAGCTCCTGACGTCCCTGCATTTGTATCTTTTACTATTTCTCAGGCCCCCTCGTATATAGGATGGATCGGCTGTTCGAAAGCTACCTAAATTTTTACTGTTAAGAGGTAAACTAGTTCCTGCACTCGAATCTAGTACTCCTACTACTTGGTTCAAACAGGGAAGAAAGGGGTGAGGTGGGGGAAGATTTGTTACTTGAATCTAGGACTTGGTCGAAAGAGGAAATAATGGGGGCGAAAAGTAGCAGAGTCTGGATATCCAACTGGTCCATTGGTCTAATAGGGAAATAAAGGGAAATGCAGTACAAACTCAATATAAACAGATCTATTGGTTGAAAAACGAAAGAAAGTGGGGACTGGGGGACAAGTCAACAGAGTATGTCCAGCAGTAGATTCGCTAGCCTCACACAGTATAAGGTGGCTATACCGAACAAAAATGGGACCAACCAAGATATCCCGTTCTGATGTTTGTTGCCCTGAGCCCCTCTTATGTAATGCCACTAGTAAAATGTAGCAGTCACACTGTTAAAAGTAAGGACACGTTAAACCAATGTTGTTTTCAATGTAATGCATCCAGTAATATGAATCAATGGCACTGTTTTTCATGTCCTGCTAAACTTCCCATTAAGATAAGTTGCTTCTTTTCATTAGAAATGCAACTGTCCTGGTCCGCCTACTCTCCCATGCCCAAATACCAACTCTTTAGCAGTTGTTAATGTAATGTTGCTGGTAAAATGAAGCAATGGCACCATTAAAGTAATGTCGTATTTAACGGTTGTCATAGTTAATCCTAATGCCCACACTAATATCTAGCAATGTTGCTGCTTTAGAAATTGCTATTGTCCTTGTAGGATTGCCATTCAGATAAGGAACATGCTTCTTTTCATTTGATGTATGTTTCATCACTTGTTATTCACCCTCCCACCTTTTTGTGCAAACAGAAATATACATTTCATGCTTGATCTTAGTTGAACTGCACAAATGATATCCAAATTATAGTTGAACATTCCACGAGCTTCACAACAAACCTTGATGTTGCTCAGTTTTATTGCAACTAATGAAGAAGAAGCTGCTAGCTCATGGGACATTGCTTCATTTTAAGTGAACTGCACAAAAAGGTCCCGTGAATTGAATCATCCATGTTGATGACTGGTGTCATCCCTTCTACGATGGCGTTGACTGCATATATGGTTCCCATCACGAGGTATGTTCCTTTTTGGTCCGACCGTTTGCCAAATATCATGCATGTTGAGTCAACTCTTGTGCTACTATTGTGGCACTGCCATGATAAAGCAGTAATGTTATTATTTTGCACCTTAATCTAGTGGCACTATTAATTTGAGGCAATGTTTTGGCACCGCTAGTGCCACTGATTTTTTTTATATATCAAAAGAGGGGGTTTCCTCTGATTTCATTAAAGAAACCCAACCATAGAGAACGATTATCTGACAACATCATAGTGTAAACGTGCAGTTATGCAGCTACTACTAGAATGGACTAAGTACTAGCAGGAGACAAGTTCGCCACATAAGCTAGGCAGGTAGGGGGACGCAGCACCAGCTCGACCATGTTTGGATTTCAACCCAAATGCTACCACAGAAACATCAGGGGGGAGATAGGGACTAAAAGAGCCAGCTTCAACATCCCAGTCTAAGCACCCCCGGCCTCCATCCTTGCGATGCACACTACACCTCGCTTGCCACCTGCTCGGCCCTAGTGCCACTGATAAAATGAAGTAATAATACAGTTAAAATAGAGTGAGTGTCCTCTTTATCATTTCATTTCCAATGTAGATAAAGAAAGTGCTTCTCTTTATTAGTATATGTTTCATCAACTAGTCCCATTGTTAATGTTTAAGCGTTTCCGCAAACTGGGGTGCTTAATTTTAGTTGATCTGCACAAAAATAGAGATTGGAATGTCTCAAGGCCCCTCCTTGTACTACCGTTGTACACTGATGTTCATCACTGGCAGAAGGTGTATCGGGGAGAATTGGGTCGATTTATAGTATGAGGCCTACCGTACGAGGCGTCACAGGGCCCATCCCGCCCTTGCAGCATGGCATACTATGATACTATCACAATATTTTCTTCTATTTATTAGTGTATGTTTCATCAACTAGTGCCACTATAATGTAATCACGCTTTTTCATTATCTGTGCAAACAGGGTTATTCAGCTGCATTTTGGTGGAACTGCACAAATGTACGGATGGAACCGGCATATATGCAGAGTGCGAGGTGTGGCAAGTAAAAATTACTGACACCAACCATGCTCCACGCAAGCATTGGCATCCACCACCACCAGTGCGATGTGTGGCGCTCTCTGTGGACGGAGCTTTCTCGGCAGCAAATCCTCTCACCAAATACTAGTAGCTTATATTGGCAGCTTTCTAGGGAGTACTCTTTTCTGAAAGAAGCACCAATCTATTTTTATTTATTTGTACACTATGTCACAACTTTGTTTTTGGTCCAGAGCTATTTTAGGGTGATTGGCGTAGTACTCAGAGACTGATTGTAAGCATGATTTTCATTAGCCGTCTCACTAATTGTAAGCATGAGCAGATGGAAGATTAGGTTAGTGCGAAGCTTACCTTAAACCCTACCGCCACCGTTGAAACGAAGCGAGCATCGAGGGAACCATGGAGAACGGCGAGGAAGCGACGTTGCACGATCCGGCCTCCTCTTGCGGTGGGAGAACGAATACTCCTATGGCTTCGGCTGGCTCTGCACCCTCACGAATGGCACACCGTACTCGATCGATTTGTTATCCTCTGGATGCTCGACCTTTGACCTGTACGCCCACCACCTCCGCCTGACTTTTGCCTCGAGGGGGTGCTTTTGCAATGGAGAAGAGGGAGAGGTGAGACGGTGGTCTTGCAATGGAGAAGAGGGAGAGGCGAGACAGTGGTTTTGCAATGGAGAAGATGGAGAGGAGAGGGGGTGGTTTTGCAATGGAGAAGAGGGAGATCCGAGACGGTGGTTTTGGAATGGAGATGATGGAGAGGAGAGGAGGTGGTTTTGCAATGGAGAAGAGGGAGAGGAGCGTGTGGCAGCGATTTAGGATTGGGCGAGAGGGCCGGCGCGCTGTGACTGGATCAAAATCATAATCAATTTACCCTTCAATTAAGAAAGCGACCCCACATTAACTTGTCTCCCTTTTATTCTGGGTCATAATTGACCATGATTTTCACAAATAAAATATATGTTATACATTGCAAAAATAATATAATTTGGAAGTACATTCAAATACGAACCAAACGATACAATTTTGGTGACATGCATTCACATTTTTCTTGTCAAATACAGTACATGGTCAAACTTTAACCCAAAATACGCAAAACAAAAAAATACTTCCAAGACCATCGCGCTCCTCTCCTCTTAACCACCGCCGCTCCTCTCCTCTTCCAATCTAAATCCAGTGCTACTCCTCTCCTCTTCCATTTCAAAACCACCACCCCTCCTCTCCTGTTCCAATCTAAAACCAGCGCCGCTCCTCTCCCGTTCTAATCCAAAACCAGCGCCGCTCCTCTCCTCTTCCATTCAAAAACCACCGCCGGCGAGTGAAGGAGCTGTGGAGAAGTAGATCGATGGAGGAGTACAATCGTTATGTAAGGATCGCAGACGGCGACCCTGTGAAGCTAGCTAGGATGTTGGAGATACAGTCTTCGTTTGACAACACAGACCAAGTAGCGGCTACGGCGACATCCATGGCCAAATATCTGCAACAGAGTGAAAAGACGGTGATACTCCCAAAGGGAGTCGCGTGGGAGTACATAGCGCTGCTCCTCTGGGCCATGGAGCAAACAGATTCACTAAATCCGATCGTGAGGCAAGAATGGTGGGAGTATCGATCCCAGATGGAGCATCCACCAGAGATTGAAGGATCGGGCATCTACTGGGTGCCGTTTCTGAGGGTGCCATGCCAGAGCGAGCCGGTGGAGTCTTCGTCGACCGAACGCAACTGCAAGAGGAGAAAAGCAGTTGGCCTGACGACGCTTCCCCGCCATCCTCTCCCTCGCCGTTCACATCGTCTCACGGGGCAGCTATCTGCCGCCGAGGAATAGGAGGGGACTGCCCCCCCCAACCCAATAGTCGGGCAGGTTGTGAATTGTCAGGAGGAGCTTAGGGTTGTTAGTATTTGTAGGTTGTGAATTGTGTTTTTTGTTGTGTATTTTGAGAGTACTTGCAGATATGAATGTCCTTTGAATTTCAGATTTGCGGTATTGAGCATATGAAGTATTTTATGAATTCTAGAGATCTATTTTTATCACTTAAAAAATGTAGTTTTATATAAAAGTGCAGACAATGTGATTCTCAGAGAAGAAACTGCAAGTTTCAGTTTCAGATACGAAACTGCAGGTTTCAGTTTCAGATAAGAAACTGCAAGTTTCAGAGGCAGAGCATTTATATTAACACGCCCTTTTCAAATAGGGATAACATCATGTTGGAAGTTTTATTCATGGTCGAAAATAATACTACCAGCCAGTTAACATCATGTTGATCAACATTCATGCATAGCACATCTTCATATGATGCACAGTCAAAAAGATATGCTATTTTTCAAAATGCCCACACAATATCAAGCGTGCGAAAAACAGAGAAAACGAGGGACGAAGTTTTGGCAAGTGTTGTACGCGGTGTGCATAGATGACAATGGGGACCCACATGTCAATAATGGCAGAGGCAAAAAAATTGGAGATATTTTCACTGCATCAGGTGGAATCGAACCCGGGTGGAACAGCGCTTGGGTAATGTCACTTGGCCACTGGGCTAGTTCAGTAGTTTTGGTAGAAATAAGGCACTGCATCTAGTATGCCTTCGCCAGCTCCGGTGGTTCGTTCTCATCCTCCGCCTTTGTTCGCTCGCCGCGGCGCCACTGTCTGCCGTTGTGAACATGATGAAAAATGAGAGGAATCTGGAGAGGACTGTACGTGGAGAGGCAGATAGTCGGGACCCACCAGGTCTATGGCCGTAAGCAAGCAAGTGCCTCATTGAAAAAATACTTCCTCCTAATGCTATATTGTCGTTGGGGCCCATGGGTTTGTCAACATAGTTACATTTTTTTTGGTGCTTCAACGTAGTTACTAAAGGAGATAAATATACAACGAAGCCGGGGAGCTGGCAGGTATCATTTATTATCAGTGGGCCAGCAAGTATCAGCAGGGTTGTGGCCTGCCCCATCTAGGCTTTCTTTTTTAACATGCGCAGCCCACGACATGCCGGTTTGTATTTTCTTAAGGGCTGTCATGTATCGACCGGCCTATGGACCTCCCATCCTAGGTTTTATTTTTTCTGAAACATCCGCAGCCCAACTTATGTTTCTTTTTAAGAAAACGCAGAGGTCTGTTCTATTTTCTATATAAGAATAGGAACGCCAGGTCCAACTTATGTTTCCCTTCTAACAATATTATATATATTCATATTATTTTATATGTTATTATATATTATTGTTATTGTCATCATATATTTAACAGATACTTACATATATAAGAAAACAATAGCCCATGTCTTATTAACTTATAAAAATAATTTTTTAATAATAAAATCCTGGATTTTTTTACATTAAGGCAATGAAAATCCTGGTGATTGTGTACAAAAGCTTGGTAAGATTTAAGGACCAGTGTAATAATAAATCACTTATTATTTAAATATATTTATAACAAAATGCTCAGCCCATGTTTATTTTTTGATAACATTCCTGCGCCCAACCCAACATTATAATTAGAACCAGCCCAGCAAAATCGTTTATTTCGAGAAAGTGCAAATGGGCTATAATTTTTTAGGAAGAAAGGGCCGCATGGACGCTACATTATTTGTTTAGCCAGCCCAGCAAATTCGTGTATTTTGAGAAAGTGAAAATGGTCTGTAGTTTTAAAAAAATGAGCCGCATGGACGCTACATTATTTGTTCACTCAGCTTAGCAAATGGACTGTAAATCTAAGAAAAAGATCAAATGGATTGTAAATTCTGAAAAATGGGTTGAATATGTGCCACATTTTTGAAGGCTTAAATGTGGGCCAATAGGTCGAGGCCAACGCAAGTCTTTGTCAACTTAGTCAACAAATGATATTGACATCGATAGCCGTTGGATTTACATCCAACGACCGGCATCCATCTTCAATCTCTCGTCTTCTTCCTCCAGCGCCGCCAGGACCACCTGCTCCCGCCTCCTGCTGCTAGCAGCTCTGCTTAGCATGCTTCGCTGTGAGGCGCTACCCCACCGCCGGCCAGGCCATCCCACCCTCCACACCTCTTATTCTTCTCCACCGACTGCCGAACCACGCCGCACCAGAACCAGTTAACCCTTGTACACCTCTCTGTCTGTGACTCCACTCTCGCGTCTTCCCATCTTTGGCTCGTTCCTATCCGGGGCCTCGCCGTCGTCCACCACCTTGGATGCGCTCGGCGCGGCATGGTCAAAACACACAAAAAAATACTCCCCCTGCTAGCTGGGAGCCACCATAGTGGGACACTGACTTGTGGGCCTACTAAGTTGACGCAGACGGAGGGCTTTGTCAACTTAGTCAATATAACGATTCTAGCTCTAGTGACCGTACGATGTCCATCCAACGGCCGTAGTGCTTCTTCAACCTCTGGTCTTCTTGCTCCAGCCGCCCAAACCAGCACCGGTCGTGCTGCCTGCTCCTGCCTCCCGTGGTCGGCTCTGCAGCCGCCGAGGCCTCACCGCCCCCTACTACTCCCACCGCTGGCCAGGCCATCCTTCTACTCAACCACACCCCCTGTTATTCTGCGGCGATGGCAGCCTCACACAGCAGCCGAACCAGTCATCCCTCGTACTCCTCTCCGCGTGGGCATCCACTGTCGCGTCTTCCCCGGCTCCATGTCGTCCCCTTCCTAGGCCTCTCCTTCGTCCATCGCCTTGGTGCTCTTGGCGCGGCATGGTCAATGTGGTCAAGGAACGATTTCATCGAAAGAATACTGTCCGTGGAGAGGCTGACAGCTGGGTACACGGACACAGCAAGGAAGTGCAACATTATTACGCGCAAAATAATGATTTCTCCACCTAACACCAGGGACCCACCGGACGGGCCACCGTATTTTCATGAAAAAAATGTTTCCCCCCTGACTGCTGGGACCCACCAGCTACATCTTCACACGCAAGGAAGTGCGTCCATATTAGGGCAAAAAAATGATTTCCCCCCTGACAGCTGGGACCTGCCAGCAATAAATTCGCACACAAGGAAGTGCCTCCTTATCCTCGCTGACAGTCGGGACCCACCTGGTTGAAGCGTATGTAGCGTTGTCATTCTTGTCGCGAACGTGTACGTACATATTGGTCGATTAGTTTGTCTGCAGGCTGCAGCGATGAACCCTGACCGAGTAAGGAAGGGCACGTGTCGTAGTAGAGGTGCGGGCGTAGCATGTCACGCAGTCCCGTCAATATCGTGTACATGTACGTACAGCCAGGGTGCAAGAAAGTAAATACGGCCACGTACGTACATACGAGTGTGGTCTCGAACGCCTACTCGCGCATACGAACGGCCAGAGCTTGTGTACATGGAGAGGCAGCGACAGCGTCCTGTTCATCGGCAGCCAACCAGCTGGGTTGGAATGGAGAAACTACGTCGTGTTAATCGGGAGGCAACGGAATGCATCGTGTTCATCGGGAGCCAACCGTCTTGGACGGAACAGCCGAAACGAGGCCTGGCGTACCGTAGAACGGAGGAAACGGCCTTGTGTTCGACCGCCTACGATCCAAACAGGATCCTATTCATCGGGAGGGGTGTGGCATATCGCAAAATGGAGGAAAAGGACTTCTCTTCGACCTCTTACGGTTGAAACGGGGTCCTGTTTATCGGGAGGGGTGTGGCGTACCGCAAGACGGAGGAAACAGGCTTCTCTTCGACCTCCTACAGTCGAAACGGGGGTCCTGTTCATCGGGAGGGGTGTGGCATACCGCAAAACGGGACTCCACGGGCTATTGTTCATTCATCATCTACTGCCTCGCTCCAGCCTCCACGGGCTACTGTTCATCCACCGTCGACCTCCTACAGCCTCCACCTGCGACTGTTCATCCACGGCGTCTCCCTCCTGCCTCCACCAGCTACTGTTCATCCACGGGCTCCTGTTGATCCAGCCTCCACCACTCCTCCACCGGCTACTGTTCAACCAGCCCTCTCCATGGGGTCCTGTTCAACCACCCATCCATGGGCTACTATTCATCCAGCCCTCCATCGGCTACTGTTCAACCAGCCCTCCACGGGGTCCTGTCCATCCACCCCCAACCGGCTCGATCGGGGTCCTGTTCATCCAGCGGCAACGACCTCTACTACCACGGGGTCCTGTTCATCCAACCCCCAACAATGCTCACTGTTCATCAAGAGGCAGCAGGTTCGATCGGCTTTATTTAGCCGCAGTAGCCAATGAATCGCTCAACCGGGTTCAGTTAACACCTAGATCGATCGATCGCTCGGGTTCAGTAACGCGTGGTCTGCAGTACAATCGCTCAGGTTCATTAGAGCCCAACGCCTCACACCCACGCGCGTATGTGTACGAGAGAAACGCGCATCGCTCGGCCCCGTCCACCCACCGTAACCAAGAACTCCCTGGTATTTTCCTCGCCCTCGCTTCTACCATGGTTTTTTCCGTCATGGACGGCCCAAAGAATGTCATGCAGCTGCGTCTCCAGCCCGCCCAGGATGAAAAGCCCATTTTCTGTCATGATTTTTTTGTCATAGAAGTAGGAGCCCACCACATCTATGATGATACCGGGTTTTGTCACAATTATCGTCATAGAAGTGTCATAAGCATGACAGGAAAAAAAATCGTTTTGCCCGAAATGTCACGGATGTGTCTTTTTTGTAGTGGTGCTTTTTGACGGGCAGACCAACAACAGGGTTTTCGCCGGCTAGATAATTCTCACAGAAGGAGATGCACTCTTGGGTCAGATAGCCCTACACGATGCTTCCATCCAGATGGGACATGTTACGAATGAATCCTTTGATGACCCCATTCATTCTCTCGAACGACATCGTGCTGTGAAGGAATGATGGCTCGAGGTCGATGATGTCGTCCACAATGTGGACACACAGATGCATCATGACGTCAAAGAACGCGGGCCGGATGTAAATCTCAAGCTCATTTAGTATGACAACGATCTCTTCCTGTAGCCTTCGGAGCTGCTTCACACTGGTCGATTTTTGAGATATAACATCAAAAAATTTGCAGAGACTAGTAAGCGTCTCACGGACGTGCTCGTCCATTATACCTTTAAGGGCAACCGGAAGGATCTGCGTCATCATCACGTGACAATCATGAGACTTCATCCCGCTGAGCCTTTTCTTCTTGCTGTCTAGAAATCTGCTTATCTTCCCACAGTAACAGGAAACTAACTTTGATTCCGGTAAGGCACTTGAAGAGTTGATCGATCTCCTCCGGATTTAGGGTGAAGCAAGAAGGGGGAAATAATTATCTTCCTTATTGTTGACTTTTTTGCCCCTGTCCCCCACCTCCATCTCTGTCTCCGTCTCCTCCGACTTTTTATGGGGCGGCATGTGGAGATCAACCCTGATATTCAAATCTACCAAGTCTATTCTTGCCTTCGGCCCATCCTTGGTCTTATCCGGCATGTTCATCAGCGTTGCAAGCAAGCTCTCAAGGACATTCTTCGTGATATGGATTTGATCAAGGTAATGAGGCATGTCTAGTTTGGGCCAGTACTCCAAGTCCCAGAAAACAGACCTCGTCATCCATACCTTCAGCAGCGGCTCCGGCGGATTTTTCGTCGTCTTTCCTGGCGCGGGGCACTGTTCCTAGTTTTTCAATAGCTCATCGATTTTGGTGCCGCTCCGCTTATGTGGAGGTCCTCGATGCTCAGCCTCACCATTGAATAGATCTCCACGGTTTCTCCACAGGTCATCCTTCTCGAGCCATCTTCAATGCCCCATGTACACAATTTTCCCAGACCCGCCATCTTTCGTTGATGTTAGCTACTGAGACGTCATATCATCCATGCACCGTGTGCATCCGCAATATCCGTGGCACACCTGGCCTGTGACATATCGATAACCGAGATAGTCGTGCACCATCGTGATCAGCGAGGCTCTCATATAGAAATACTCGCCTTTGCTGGCGTCCCATGTCCTTGCTAGTGTTTTCCATAACATGCCTAACTCCTCTTGAAGTAGCTCCAGATATAAATTAATATTATTTCCCGGTTGTTTCGGCCCTTGAATCAGCATGCTCATGTGTATGTACTTTGACTTCATGCAAAACCAAGGGAGGTTGGACATCCATACAAACACGGGCCATGTGCTATGGTGGGTGTTTTGGTTGCCAAACGGATTCATGCCATTGGTACTCGCACCAAGCACGATGTTCCTTGCATCCTCCATGAAATATCTATGTTCCACGTTGGATGCTCGCCACTGGCTAGCATCCATGAGGTGTCTCGGCTTCGGATCATCTCCGTCGTCGGGCTTCACCCTCTTCGCGTGCCAGCGCATGGGCTTTGCTTCCTTAGGATCTACAAAATAACGCTGCAAACGGTGAGTGATTGGTAAGTACCATACAACTATTCTTGCGAAGCAGTTCTCGAACATGAGGGTCCTGCACAATTGAACTTAGTCGCGTCGAAGACTGCTGCATATTCGCCTCTTCTCCACCGTGTACGGCTCTTCTCCGCTGCCATATCCTGCGCCCTCTTCCCCACCATGTCCGGCCTCTTCTCCGCCGCCATGTCCTGCGCCCTCGTCTCCGGGTCCATCATCGTCGATCATCTCTTTGTCTTGCCCCATGTCGTTATTGCCTACCATGTGGACATCCTGATCATCATCTTTAGTTATCCACTGAGTATAGCCATCCATGAAACCATGCATGAGCAGGTGCGCCTTCAAACTGCCATGGTCAAAGGGGTCCAAGATGACGATTAGTTTGCATTTTCTACACGGACAAATAATCCCAGTTCGGTTATTTGAATACATGTCTTGCACCGCGGATCGTAACCATCTTTCCACCACCCTTCCACTGATCTTCATGATTAATTACCTGCGCAGTATAATAAGCAAAATAATAATTATCATGCATGCATATATATATGGCTATATCAAAGTGATACAAAAATTTGGCATGACCTTCCCTAAAAATAAGACATATAGAGTTTGCCCGAAATTCATCGAAACAGAAACAAATCGACACTTCGGCAAAAAATAAGCAACCCATGTCACCCACGATCCGACAAATACACATAGGCGACAACTCATGCCACACGCACATTCTCACCATCATAGCGCAAACACAAATGTTTTCGTTCTTGCAAAGCACAACTTTTTACTCACCTATCGTCCCGAGAGAGGGATCGAGCACACAAGTACGATAGATGGTCATTGTCGCTATCTAGCTAGCTAGGGATCGAAAGTAGTGGAAGGAGGGAGCAAAAGCTAGCTAGCCAGCCTGGTAGATCTAGTTGGAGGGAGATGTTCTACCTAACTAGTGGAGAGGGAGGGAAAGCTAGCTAGTGAGACAAAGGCATGAATCGGGAAAGAGAGAAGGAGGGAGAGACAAATAAATTCAAGTGAGGAAGAGAAGAAGACATTAATGCAGCTCGTTAGTGAAGGAGATGGTGGATGGGGCATTAATGGGGAGAGAAGAGAGGTAGGAGAAGGAATAAGTAAGTGAGGGAGGTAGAGGAGTGAGAGGGGAAAGGGGAGGGGGAGGGGAGGGTGGGAGAAAAATGTGGCTGCTACGTGTAGAAGTAGAACTATTAGCGCACCGGCGCTACTCCTAAGATCTGTAGCAATAGCGCGTGTCGGTGGCCCAGCGCTACCGCTAATCTGGGCCCACCTTCTGGCCCCGTGCACAGATAGCGGTAGCAGTGGGTCACTGACAAGCGCTACTGCTATGGATCTTAGTAGCAGCGCTAGTTTCGGCCCACCGCTACTACTAAGGGTAGCCCCGATCGGTGGTGGTGGGAGCACTTAGCAGTAGCACTGGCTGGCCACCCCGCACTACTGCTAGTTCATAGCCTGTAGTGCTCTTCTCTGCCCTGCGCTATGATAACCCACAAGTATAGGGGATCGCAACAGCTTTCGAGGGTAGAGTATTCAACCCAAATTTATTGATTCGACACAAGGGGAGCCAAAGAATATTCTCAAGTATTAGCAGCTGAGTTGTCAATTCAACCACACCTGAAGGACTTAATATCTGCAGCAAAGTGTTTAGTAGCAAAGTAGTATGGAAGTAACGGTAACGGTGGTAAAAGTAACGGTAGCAGTTTTGTAGCAATTGTAACAGTGGCAATGGAAAAGTAACGAAGCAAAGATAAATATGAAATGAACTCGTAGGCAATGGATCAATGATGGATAATTATGTCAGATGGCATTCATCATGCAACAGTTATACATAGGGTGACACTGAACTAGCTCCAATTCATCAATATAATGTAGCCATGTATTCCGTGTATAGTCATAAGTGCTTATGGAAAAGAACTTGCATGACATCTTTTGTCCTACCCTCCCGTGGCAGTGGAGTCCTAATGGAAACTAAGGGATATTAAGGCCTCTTTTTAATAGAGAACCAGACCAAAGCATTAGCACTTAATGAATACATGAACTCCTCAAACTACGGTCATCACCGGGAAGTGTCCCGACTATTGTCACTCCGGGGTTGCCGGGTCATAACACATAGTAGGTGACTATAACTTGCAAGATAGGATTAAGAACACAAATATATTCATGAAAACATAACAGGTTCAGATCTGAAATCATGGCACTCGGGCCCTAGTGACAAGCATTAAGCATAGCAAAGTCATAGCAACATCAATCTCAGAACATAGTGGATACTAGGGATCAAACCCTAACAAAACTAACTCGATTACATGATAAATCTCATCCAACCCATCACCGTCTAGCAAGCCTACGATGGAATTACTCACGCACGGCGGTGAGCATCATGAAATTTGTGATGGAGGATGGTTGATGATGACGACAGTGATGATTTCCCCTCTCCTGAGCCCAAAACGGACTCAAGATCTGCCCTCCCGAGGAAGAACAGGAGGTGGCGGCGGCTCCGTATCGTAAAACGCGACGGATCCTTCTCTCTGCTTTTTTTCTCCCTGAACGTGAATATATGGAGTTGGAGTTCAGGTCGGTGGAGCTTCGTGGAACCCACAAGCCAGGGGGCACGCCCAGGGGGTAGGGCGCGCCCCGAACCCTTGTGGACAGGTGGTGGGTTGATACGTCTCCAACGTATCTATAATTTTTTATTGTTCCATGCTGTTATATTATCATCTTGGATGTTTTGTAATCATTTTATAGTCATTTTATATCATTTTTTGGTACTAACCTATTGACATAGTGCCAAGTGTCAGTTGTTGTTTTATGCGTGTTTTTACATCGCATGAAATCAATATCAGACGGAGTCCAAATGCAACGAAACTCCACGGAGATTTTTTATGGACCAGAAGACACGTAATGGGCCCTGGCTGCACCTAGGGAGTGCTCCGAGGAGAGCACCTGGCGCACCCTGGTGGGTTGTGCCCACCTCGGGTGCCCCCCGGACCGCCTCTTTGCTCTATAAATACCCCAATATTCCCAAAACCCCCGGGGAGTCAACGAAATATTCATCCAGCCGCTGCAGAGTCCAGAATCACCAGATCCAATCTAGACACCATCTTGGATGGGGTTCACCACCTCCATTGGTGCCTCTCCGATGATGCGTGAGTAGTTCTTTGTAGACCTTCGGGTCCGTAGTTAGTAGCTAGATGGCTTCCTCTCTCTCGCTGAATCCTCAAAACATTGGTCTCTGGGAGATACATATGATGTAACTCTTTTGCGGTGTGTTTGTTGGGATCAATGAACTTTGAGTTTATGACCAGATCTATCTTTTTATATCCATGAAAGTTATTTGAGTTTCTTTGATCTCTTATATGCATTATATCCTATAGCCTCGTATTTCTTCTCCGATATTTGGGTTTTGTTTGGCCAACTTGATCTATTTATCTTGCAATGGGAAGAGGTGCTTTGTAGTGGGTTCGATCTTACGGTGCTTGATCCCAGTGACAGAAGGGGAACCGACACGTATGTACCATTGCTACTAAGGATAAAACGATGGGGTCTATCTCTACATAGACAGATCTTGTCTACATCATGTCATCGTTCTTATTGCATTACTCCGTTTCTCCATGAACTTAATGCACTAGATGCATGCTGGATAGCGGTCGATGTGTGGAGTAATAGTAGTAGATGCAGGCAGGAGTCGGTCTACTAATCTTGGACGTGATGCCTATGTAATGATCATTGCCTAGATATCGTCATGATTATTTGAAGTTCTATCAATTGCCCAACAGTAATTTTTTCACCCACCGTTTGCTATTTTTCTCGAGAAAAGCCACTAGTGAAACCTACGGCCCCCGGGTCTCTTTCTCATATATTTGCCTTCGCGATCTACTTTTCCTTTGCATTTATCTTCAGATCTATTAAACCAAAAATACCTTGCTGCGTTTTATTTCTATTTATTTTATTTTGTGTTCGATCTATCAATCTACTACAATTTTATCTCACATCCGTTTGCCTATCTTGAGGCGCCGTACCCGGAAGGGATTGACAACCCCTTTAACACATCGGGTTGCGAGGATTGTTTATCTTTGTGCAGGGGCTGTTTACGTTGTGTTGCCTGGTTCTCCTACTAGTTCGATAACCTTGGTTTCATATCTGAGCGAAATACCTACCGCTGTTGTGCTGCATCATCCCTTCCTCTTTGGGGAAATACCGACGTAACTTCAAGCAACATCAAAAGGAATTTCTGGCGCCGTTGCCGGGTAGGATCTTCAACATATACCAGGTTCCTAATCACAAATCTCATCTCCTCACAATTTACATTATTTGCCATTTGCCTCTCGTTTTCCTCTCCCCCACTTCACAAAAAATTTCCGTTTTATTTGCCCCTCTTTTTTCCGTTTGCTGTTTTCTCGTTAGATCTATTCTTTGCTTGAAATCATGAGTGATTTCAGTATGGCACCAACAGATGATGGCCTAACTCCTAATATAGGAAGTACGGGCAATCTGGACGCTAAAACTTTTATCTTGGGGCAAGGGAATGTTATGGGAAAAGAACTTATCCAATATTTTTTGAATTCTGTGGGAAATTTGAGTCTTGATGATGCTCCTATACTTAAAACTACTAGATCTTATTCGGATGCTATTTCAGCACTAGTTCTGAAACTTGAAAGTAAATTTATTCGTACCCACCCTACTTTGCAAAGATTTTTTTTGAGCTTCCCGTTATAAAGAATCCTGGGGCTAAAAAGTTGGCCGCTCTCGTTCTTATGAATGACTTTGACTACATAATACGGGAAGCTAGGGAAATCTTTGATTTTTATGGTATGAATCGTGAAAAACCGGTGATAGATGAAATTCTTTACAATGGTGACTATGCTTTCAGACATTTGCTTGGGGATAATAAAATCTTTGATGAAAAGCTTAAAAGGAAGTCCCCGTTTTAGATATAATCCAACAAGTTTTTAATAATGTTAATCAACATCACTCTTGGATTGTTGCGGGAAATCAAAGGGGGTATGATGAAAACCAACTTAGGAATGCTAAGGTTTCGATGGATAATATGTTTTATGTTGTGTTTACAGAACCCCATGATGAAAATGTCTCTAAGAAAATGAAGAACAAGGATGACAAAACTTAGATCCTTGCTATATGCCTAGCTAAGGGCGTAAAACTATAGCGCTTGTTGGGAGGAAACCCAATGAATAAAATTTATTTTTGCTGTTTGCTTTCTGTTCTTGAGTGTTTGCACAATTATGCTACTATTATGATTGTGTTTTTTGTGTTTTAATTAGTGTTTGTGCCAAGTAGAACCGATAGGATCTTCTTGGGTGATAGTTGTTTGATCCTGCTGAAAAAACAAAAACTTTTGCGCTCACAAAAACAATTCTTATTTTTTACCAGAGCGTGATAAAATGCCAATTCCTTTTTGAAGAAGATTAATATACAAATTAACCAGGTCATCCTAGTTTTTCAGAATTTTTGGAGTTCCAGAAGTATTCGAACAAATCAGATTGCTACAGACTGTTCTGTTTTGACAGATTCTGTTTTCTTTGCGTTGTGTGCTTATTTTGATGGCTCTATGGTTTTGTTTGATGAGTTTTTCCCATAGAAAAGTTAGAATACAGTAGATATAATGCAAAAACAAAATATGAATTGGTTTGGTACAGTACTTATAGTAGTGTTTTATTTTTCCTACACTAACGGATCTCACAGATGTTTTGTTGAGTTTTGTGTGATTGAAGTTTTCGCGTTTTGGGTTATCTTACGATGGATGAAGGAATAAGGAGTAGAAGAACCTAAGATTGGGGATGCCCCGGCATCCCAAGCTATTATCCAAAAATGAGCAACCAACTAAGCTTGCGGATGCCCCCGAGTGGCATCCCCTCTTTCTTCTAACGACCATCGGTATTTTACTTGAAGCTATATTTTAATTCGTCACATACTGTGTGTTTTCTTGGAGTCTCTTGTATGATATGATCCTTTGCTTGTTTTATTTTGTGTTTTAAGTCTTTATCCCTTGCTGGACACACCTATTTTGGAGAGCCAAAATTATGTCATGACTTGTTAGAATTGCTCTCTATGCTTCACTTAAAATTTTATGAGCTATGGACTTGCTCTAGTGCTTCACTTATATCTTTTTGAGCACGGTGTGCTTAGTATTTTTGAAGAAATGCTCTCTTGCTTCACTTAGATTTATTTGAGAGTTAGTAAAATTTTCAAGAATTTCTCTCTTGCTTCACTTAAATTAATTTGAGAGAAAGAAAAAATTATGCTCATGATCTTCACTTATATTTGTTTGAGCTTATGAAAGGAAACACATGAGAGTTAGTTCCAAAGTGATAGATATCCAAGAAGGCTATAATAAAAACTTTCATGAAGATAAAAATAAACTTGATTCTTAGTAATAGTTTTGAGATATGATGATGTGATATGTGAGTTATGTTGATGAGTAATTATGCTTTAGTAAAATATTGGTGTTAAGGTTTGTGATTCCCTATGCAAGCACGAAAGTCAATAGTCATGCAATGAAATTATACCCTACTTGTGGTGCATTACTCGGTGTTAATTATGCTTAATGCTCGCTTATGAGATTATCCGTTTCTTGGTTGGTCGCTTCTCAATCTTTTGCTAGCCTTCATTTTGCACTAAGTATGATCTCTACTTGTGCATCCAAAACCTTTAAACCAGTTTTGCCACATGAGTCCACTATATCTACATATATGCGGTATTCTTTTGCCGTTCTAAGCAAAACTTCGATTTTGTGTGTTTGTTTCGCTCGCAAAATGGTGTGGGGTGGCTAATATTTTCCATGCTAGATGTGTTATTCTTATGATGAGTGTTTATTCACTTGTCATTGCATGAGAGTAAGGCAAAGGTATTAGGGATGCCCAGTCCCGAAATGAAAAATGAATTTACTTTATGTTGTCAAATAATAAATTCCTTGGAAAGTGCTGGTATGGAAGGAACCCGTGGATACGGCTAGCCATGGAAAGTGAAAGTATGGTTGAAAAAGGAACAAACTTTATTTTCTATTTGGGAACCACCTACGATATATCTAGCATGGAAAGTGTTGGGAACTTTAAGTCGTTTTCGTTGGTGGGATGGATACACCTCCCAAAAATTTTTTATCTCTAATTTTTCGCTTTGAGCTCTGGCACCTCTAGAAATCCCTACTTCCCTCTGCGAAGGGCCTTTCTTTTACTTTATGCAGTTTCTATTTCGAATTTGAGTCTCCATCTTCTCTTACAAAAGCACCAACTAGGAGGCAATATGATCGTACTTGAGTATTGGGTGTAGCTAATATGCTAGTGTGTTTCATGAATGGATGAATGATTGAGCATGATGGGCTAGGGATAACTTATTTTAGCGTTGATATTTTCAAAGACATGGTTGCTTGTTGATATGCTTGAGTATTTAAATTCTCATGTCAAAACTAGACTATTGCTTTGAATCACATAAAAGTCCAAATGTCCATGGTATAAAGAAAAGAATATGATATGACATGTTAGGCAGCATTCCACATCAAAAATTCTGTTTTTATCACTTACCTAGTCGAGGACGAGTGGGAGTTAAGCTTGGGGGTGCTGATACGTCTCCAACGTATCTATAATTTTTTATTGTTCCATGCTGTTATATTATCAATCTTGGATGTTTTATAATCATTTTATAGTCATTTTATATCATTTTTTGGTACTAACCTATTGACATAGTGCCAACTGCCAGTTGTTGTTTTCTACATGTTTTTTACATTGCAGGAAATCAATATCAAACGGAGTCCAAATGCAACGAAACTCCACGGAGATTTTTTATGGACCAGAAGACACGTAATGGGCCCTGGCTGTGCCTGGGGGTGCTCCGAGGAGAGCACAGCCCACCAGGGCGCGCCAGGAGGCCCAGGCGCGCCCTAGTGGGTTGTGCCTACCTCGGGTGCCCCCCGGACCGCCTCTTTGCTCTATAAATACCCCAATATTTCCAAAACCCTTAAAGAGTAGACGAAATATTCATCCAGCTGCCGCAGAGTCCAGAACCACCAGATCCAATCTAGACACCATCTCGGATGGGGTTCACCACCTTCATTGGTGCCTCTCCGATGATGCGTGAGTAGTTCTTTGTAGACCTTCAGGTCCGTAGTTAGTAGCTAGATGGCTTCCTCTCTCTCGCTGAATTCTCAATACAATGGTCTCTTGGAGATGCATATGATATAACTCTTTTGCGGTGTGTTTGTTGGGATCGATGAACTTTGAGTTTATGATCAGATCTATCTTTTTATATCCATGAAAGTTATTTGAGTTTCTTTGATCTCTTATATGCATGATCTCTTATAGCCTCGTATTTCTTCTTTGATATTTGGGTTTTGTTTGGCCAACTTGATCTATTTATCTTGCATGGGAAGAGGTGCTTTGTAGTGGGTTCGATCTTACGGTGCTTGATCCCAGTGACAGAAGGGGAACCGACACGTATGTATCGTTGCTACTAAGGATAAAACGATGGGGTCTATCTCTACGTAGATAGATCTTGTCTACATCATGTCATTGTTCTTATTGCATTACTCCGTTTCTCCATGAACTTAATACACTAGATGCATGCTGGATAGCGGTCGATGTGTGGAGTAATAGTAGAAGATGCAGGCAGGAGTCGGTCTAATAGTCTTGGACGTGATGCCTATGTAATGATCATTGATTTGATATCGTCATGATTATTTGAAGTTCTATCAATTTCCCAACAGTAATTTGTTCACCCACCGTTTGCTATTTTTCTCGAGAGAGGCCACTAGTGAAACCTACGGCCCCGGGTCTCTTCCTAATATATTTGCCTTTGCGATCTACTTTTCCTTTGCATTTATTTTCAGATCTATTAAACCAAAAATACAAAAATACCTTGCTGCGTTTTATTTCTATTTATTTTATTTGGCGTTCGATCTATCAATCTACTACAATTTTATCCCACGTCCGTTTGCCTATCTTGAGGCATCGTACCGGGAAAGTATTGACAACCCCTTTAACACGTCGGGTTGCGAGGATTTGTTATCTGTGTGCAGGGGCTGTTTACGTTGTGTTGCTTGGTTATCCTACTGGTTCGATAACCTTGGTTTCATATCTGAGGGAAATACCTACCGCCGCTGTGCTGCATCATCCCTTCCTCTTTGGGGAAATACCGACGTAGCTTCAAGCGACATCATGGGTCCCCCTCGGTTGATTGTTTCGCCAATATTTTTTATTGTTGGAAATATGCCCTAGAGGCAATAATAAATTGGTTATTATTATATTTCCTTGTTCACGATAATCGTTTATTATCCATGCTAGAATTATATTGATAGGAAACTCAGATACATGTGTGGATACATAGACAACACCATGTCCCTGGTAAGCCTCTCGTTGACTAGCTCGTTGATCAATGGATGGTTACGGTTTCCTGACCATCGACATTGGATGTCGTTGATAACGGGATCACATCATTAGGAGAATGATGTGATGGACAAGACCCAATCCTAAGCCTAGCACAAGATCGTGTAGTTCGTTTGCTCAGAGCTTTTTTAATGTCAAGTATCATTTCCTTAGACCATGAGATTGTGCAACTCCCGGATACCGTAGGAATGCTTTGGGTGTACGAAACGTCACAACGTAACTGGGTGGCTATAAAGGTGCACTACAGGTATCTCCGAAAGTCTCTGTTGGGCTGGCACGAATCGAGACTGGGATTTGTCACTCCGTGTAAACGGAGAGGTATCTCTGGGCCCACTCGGTAGGACATCATCATAATGTGCACAATGTGACCAAGGAGTTGATCACGGGATGATGTGAGTTACGGAACGAGTAAAGAGACTTGCCGGTAACGAGATTGAACAAGGTATAGGGATACCGACGATCGAATCTCGGGCAAGTAACATACCGATAGACAAAGGGAATTGCATACGGGATTGATTGAATCCCCGACATCGTGGTTCATCCGATGAGATCATCGTGGAACATGTGGGAGCCAACATGGGTATCCAGATCCCGCTGTTGGTTATTGACCGGAGAACGTCTCGGTCATGTCTGCATGGTTCCCGAACCCGTAGGGTCTACACACTTAAGGTTCGATGACGCTAGGGTTATAGGGAAAGTATGTACATGGTTACCGAATGTTGTTCGGAGTCCCGGATGAGATCCCGGACGTCACGAGGAGTTTCGGAATGGTCCGGAGGTAAAGATTTATATATAGGAAGTCCTGTTTTGGTCACCGGAAAAGTTTCGGGTGATATCGGTAATGTACCGGGACCACCGGGAGGGTCCCGGGGGTCCACCAAGTGGGGCCACCAGCCCCAGAGGGCTGCATGAGCCAAGTGTGGGAGGGGACCAGCCCCAGGTGGGCTGGTGTGCCCCCCACGAGAGGTTCAGGGCGCAAGAAAGGGGGAAAGGGGGAAACCCTAGGCTCAGATGGGCCTAAGGCCCATCTAGTGGGGCGCCCCCTCTCTCCCCCCTCTTGGCCGCCCCCCCAAGCCCCATCTAGGGCTGGCCGCACCCCTTGGGGGGGAACCCTAGATGGGGGCGCAGCCCTCTTGCTCCCCTATATATACTTGAGGTTTGGGGCTGCCATAGACATGAGAACGTCTCTCTTTCGGCGCAGCCCTACCCCTCTCCCTCCGCCTCCTCTCCCGTGGTGCTTGGCGAAGCCCTGCGGGATTGCCACGCCTCCATCACCACCACGCCGTCGTGGTGCTGCTGGATGGAGTCTTCCCCAACCTCTCCCTCTCTCCTTGCTGGATCAAGGCGTGGGAGACGTCACCGGGCTGCACGTGTGTTGAACGCGGAGGCACCGTTCTTCGGTGCTCAGATCGGAATCAACCGCGATCTGAATCGCTACGAGTATGACTCCCTCATCCGCGTTCTTGCAACGCTTCCGCATCTCGATCTACAAGGGTATGTAGATCCACTCTCCTTCCCCTCGTTGCTAGATTACTCCATAGATTGATCTTGGTGATGCGTAGAAAATTTTGAATTTCTGCTACGTTCCCCAACAGTGGCATCATGAGCTAGGTCTATGCGTAGTTTCTATGCACGTGTAGAACACAAAGTAGTTGTGGGCGTCGATGTTGCCAATTCTTCTTGCCGCTACTAGTCTTATCTTGTTTCAGCGGCATTGTTGGATGAAGCGGCCCGGACTGACCTTACACGTACGCTTACGTGAGACAGGTTCCACCGACTGACATGCACTAGTTGCATAAGGTGGCTAGCGGGTGTCTGTCTCTCCCACTTTAGTTGGAACGGATTCGATGAAAAGGGTCCTTATGAAGGGTAAATAGAAATTGGCATATCACGTTGTGGTCTTACGTAGGTAAGAAACGTTCTTGCTAGAAACCTATACAAGCCACGTAAAAAACTTGCAACAACAATTAGAGGACGTCTAACTTGTTTTTGCAGCATGTGCTATGTGATGTGATATGGCCAGAAGATGTGATGAATGATATATGTGATGTATGAGATTGATCATATTCTTGTAATAGGAATCACGACTTGCATATCGATGAGTATGACAACCGGCAGGAGCCATAGGAGTTGTCTTTATTTTTTGGATGACCTGCGTGTCATTGAATAACGCCATGTAAATTACTTTACTTTATTGCTAAGCGCGTTAGCCATAGAAGTAGAAGTAATCGTTGGCGTGACAACTTCATGAAGACACAATGATGGAGATCATGATGATGGAGATCATGGTGTCATGCCGGTGACAAAGATGATCATGGTGCCCCGAAGATGGAGATCAAAGGAGCAAAATGATATTGGCCATATCATGTCACTATTTGATTGCATGTGATGTTTATCATGTTATGCATCTTATTTTCTTAGAACGACGGTAGCATAAATAAGATGATCCCTCACTAAAAATTTCAAGAGGCGTGTTCCCCCTAACTGTGCACCGTTGCGAAGGTTCGTTGTTTCGAAGCACCACGTGATGATCGGGTGTGATAGATTCTAACGTTCGAATACAACGGGTGTTGACGAGCCTAGAATGTACAAACATGGCCTCGGAACACATGCGAAACACTTAGGTTGACTTGACGAGCCTAGCATGTACAGACATGGCCTCGGAACACAAGAGACCGAAAGGTCGAACATGAGTCGTATAGTAGATACGATCAACATGGAGATGTTCACCGATGATGACTAGTCCGTCTCACGTGATGATCGGACACGACCTAGTTTGACTCGGATCATGTTTCACTTAGATGACTAGAGGGATGTCTATCTAAGTGGGAGTTCATTCAATAATCAGATGAACTTCATTATCATGAACATAGTCAAAAGGTCTTTGCAAATTATGGCATACGCTTTAGTTCTACTGTTTAAGATAGTTCCTAGAGAAAATTTAGTTGAAAGTTGGTAGTAGCAATTATGCGGACTGGGTCCGTAAACTGAGGATTGTCCTCATTGCTGCACAGAAGGCTTATGTCCTTAATGCACCGCTCGGTGTGCTGAACCTCAGCGTTGTCTGTAGATGTTGCGAAACATCTGACATACACGTTTTGATGACTACGTGATAGTTCAGTGAGTAATGCTAACGGTTTAGAATTGTGGCACCTAAGACATTTTTGAAACGTCGCAGAACATATGAGATGTTCCGAAGACTGAAATTGGGATTTCAGACTAGTGCCCACGTCAAGAGGTATGAGACCTCTGACAAGTTTCTTAAGCCTGCAAACTAAGGGAGAAAAGCTCAATCGTTGAGCATGTGCTCAGATTGTCTGAGTACCACAATCGCTTGAATCGAGTGGGAGTTAATCTCCCAGATGAGATAGTGATAGTTCTCCATAGTCACTGCCACCAAGCTAGTAGAGCTTCATGATGAACTATAACATATCAGGGATAGTTATGATGATCCTTGAGCTATTCGCGTTGTTTGACACCACGAGAGTAGAAATCAAGAAGGAGCATCAATTGTTGATGGTTAGTAAAACCACTAGTTTAAGAAGGGCAAGGGCAAAAGGGATACTTCATGAAATAGCAAGTCGTTTGCTGATCTAGTGAAGAATCCCAAGGTTGAACCCAAACCCGAGACTAAGTGCTTCTGTAATGAGGGGAACGGTCACTGGAGCAGTACTACCCTAGATACTTGGTAGATGAGAAGGCGGGCAAGGTCGACAGAAGTATATTGGATATACGTTATATGAATGTGTACTTTACTAGTACTCCTAGCAGCACTAGGGTATTAGATACCGGTTCGGTTGCTAAGTGTTAGTAACTCGAAATAAAAGCTGCCGAATAAACGGAGACTAGCTAAAGGTGAGATGACGATATGTGTTGGAAGTGTTTCCAAGGTTGATGTGATCAAGCATCGCATGCTCCCTCTACCATCGAGATTTGGTGTTTGCGTTGAGCATGATTGGATTATGTTTATCGCAATACAGTTATTCATTTAAGGAGAATAATGGTTACTCTGTTTATTTGAATAATACCTTCAATGGTCTTGCACCTAAAATGAATCTCGATCGTAGTGATACACATGTTCGTGCCAAAAGATATAAAATAGTAATGATAGTTCCACATACTTATGGCACTGCCATTTGAGTCATATTGGTATAGAACGCATGAAGAAGCTCCATGTAGATGGATCTTTGGACTCACTCGTTTTTTTGAAAAGATTGAGACATGTGAACCATGTCTATTGGTATATATGCATGAAGAAACTCCATGCAGATGGATCGTTTGGAGTCACTTGATTTCGAATCACTTGAGACATGCAAATCATACCACATGGGCAAGATGACTGAAAGGCCTCGTTTTCAGTAAGATGGAACAAGAGAGCAACTTATTGGAAGTAATACATTTTGATGTATGCAGTCCAATGAGTGCTGAGGCATGCAGTGGATATCGTTATGTTCTTACTTCACAGATGATTTGAGTAGATGCTGAGTGTATTTACTTGATGAAACACAAGTCTGAATTATTGAAAGGTTCAAGTAATTTCAGAGTGAAGTTGAAGATCGTCGTGACAAGAGGATAAAATGTCTGTGATATGATCATAGAGATGAGTATCTGAGTTACGAGTTTGGCATACAATTAAGACATTGTGGAAAGTGTTTCACAATTAATACCGCTTGGAACACCATAGTGTGATGGTGTGTCCGAACATCATAACTGCACCCTATTGGATATGGTGCATACCATGATGTCTCTTATCGAATTACCACTATCGTTTATGGGTTAGGCATTAGAGACAACCGCATTCACTTTAAAAGGGGCACCACGCAATTCCATTGAGACGACACCGTTTAGAGAAACCTAAGTTGTCGTTTCTTAAAAGTTTGGGGCTGCGATGCTTATGTGAAAAAGTTTCAGGCTGATAAGCTTGAACCCAAAGCGGATAAATGCGTCTTCATAGAATACCCAAAACAGTTGGGTATACCTCCTATTTCAGATCTGGAAGCAGAAGTAATTGCTTCTAGAGACAGGTCCTTTCTCGAGGAAAAGTTTCTCTCGAAAGAATTGAGTGGAGGATGGTGGAGACTTGATAAGGTTATTGAACCGTCACTTCAACTAGTGTGTAGCAGGGCACAGGAAGTTGTTCTTGTGGCACCTACACCAATTGAAGTGGAAGCTTATGATAGTGATCATGAAACTTCAGATCAAGTCACTACCAAACCTCGTAGGACGACGAGGATGCGTAATACTTCAGAGTAGTACGTGATCCTGTCTTGGAAGTCATGTTGTTGGACAACGATGAACCTATGAGCTATGGAGAAGCGATGGTGGGCCCATATTCCGACAAATGGTTAGAAGCCATGAAATCCGAGATAAATGGATCTTTAAGAAGAAGACGAACATGGACGGTAATGTTACCGTCTATGAAGCTCGACTTGTGGCAAAGAGTATTTCCACAAGTTCAAGGAGTTGACTACGATGAGATTTTCTCATCCGTAGCGATGCTTAAGTCCGTCGGAATCATGTTAGCATTAGCTGCATTTATAAAATCTGGCAGATGGGTGTCAAAACAAGTTTCCTTACCAGTTTTCGTAAGGAAAGGTTGTATGTGATACAATCAGAAAGGTTTTGTCCATCCTAAGGACGCTAAAAGGTATGCTAGCTTCAGCGATCCTTCTAAGGACTGGAGTAAGCATCTCGGAGTTGGAATGTACGCTTTGATGAGATGATCAAAGATTTTGGGTTTATACAAAGTTTATGAGAAACTTGTATTTCCAATAAAGTGAGTGGGAGCGCTACAACATTTCTGATAAGTATATGTGAATGACATATTGTTGATCTGAAATGATGTAAAATTTCTGAAAAGCATAAAGGGTTGTTTGAAAGGAGTTTTTCAAAGGAAGACCAAGGATAAAGCTGCTTACATATTGGGCATCAAGATCTATAGAGATAGATCAAGACGCCCGATGATACTTTCAAAGAACGCACACCTTGACATGATTTTGAAAGAGTTCAAAATAGATCAGCAAAGAAGGAGTTCTTGGCTGTGTTACAAGGTGTGAGTATTGAGTAAGACTCAAGACCTGACCATAGCAGAAGAGAGAGAAAGGACGAAGGTCGTCCCCTATGCTTTAGACGTAGGCTTTACAGTATGCTATGCTGTGTACCGCACATGAAGTGTGCCTTGCCATGAGTTGGTCAAGGGGTACAATAGTGATCCGGGAATGAATCACATGACAGCGGTCGAACTTATCCTTAGTATCTAGTGGACTAAGGATTTTCTCGATTATGGAGGTGAAAAGGAGTTCGTCGTAAAGGGTTACGTCGATGCGAACTTTGACACTAATCCGGATGACTCTGAGTAGTAAACCGGATTCGTATAGTAGAGCAATTACTTGAAATGGCTCCAAATAGCGCGTGGTAGCATCCACAAGATGACATAGATATTCGTAAAGCACACACGGATCTGAAAGGTTCAGACCCGTTGACTAAATAACCTCTCTCACAAGCATAACATGATCAAACCAGAACTCATTGAGTGTTAATCACATAGAGATGTGAACTAGATTGTTGAATCTAGTAAACTCTTGGGTGTTGGTCACATGGTGATGTGACCTGTCAGTGTTAATCACATGGTGATGTGAACTAGATTATTGACTCTAGTGCAAGTGGGAGACTGTTGGAAATATGCCCTAGAGGCAATAATAAATTGGTTATTATTATATTTCCTTGTTCACGATAATCGTTTATTATCCATGCTAGAATTGTATTGATAGGAAACTCAGATACATGTGTGGATACATAGACAACACCATGTCCCTAGTAATAAGCCTCTAGTGGACTAGCTCGTTGATCAATGGATGGTTACGGTTTCCTGACCATCGACATTGGATGTCGTTGATAACGGGATCACATCATTAGGAGAATGATGTGATGGACAAGACCCAATCCTAAGCCTAGCACAAGATCGTGTAGTTCGTTTACTCAGAGCTTTTTTAATGTCAAGTATCATTTCCTTAGACCATGAGATTGTGCAACTCCCGGATACCGTAGGAATGCTTTGCGTGTAACAAACGTCACAACGTAACTGGGGGGCTATAAAGGTGCACTACAGGTATCTCCGAAAGTGTCTGTTGGGGTGGCACGAATCGAGACTGGGATTTGTCACTCCGTGTAAACGGAGAGGTATCTCTGGGCCCACTCAGTAGGACATCATCATAATGTGCACAATGTGACCAAGGAGTTGATCACGGGATGATGTGAGTTACGGAACGAGTAAAGAGACTTGCCGGTAACGAGATTGAACAAGGGATAGGGATACCGACGATCGAATCTCGGGCAAGTAACATACCGATAGACAAAGGGAATTGCATACGGGATTGATTGAATCCCCGACATCGTGGTTCATCCGATGAGATCATCATGGAACATGTGGGAGCCAACATGGGTATCCAGATCCCGCTGTTGGTTATTGACCAGAGAACGTCTCGGTCATGTCTGCATCGTTCCCGAACCCGTAGGGTCTACACACTTAAGGTTCGATGACGCTAGGGTTATAGGGAAAGTATGTACGTGGTTACTGAATGTTGTTCGGAGTCCCGGATGAGATCCCGGACGTCATGAGGAGTTCCGGAATGGTCCGGAGGTAAAGATTTATATATAGGAAGTCCTGTTTTGGTCACCGGAAAAGTTTCGGGTGATATCGGTAATGTACCGGGACCACCGGGAGGGTCCCGGGGGTCCACCAAGTGGGGCCACCAGCCCCAGAGGGATGCATGGGCCAAGTGTGGGAGGGGACCAGCCCCAGGTGGGCTGGTGCGCCCCCCCACAAGAGGTTCAGGGCGCAAGAAAGGGGGAAAGGGGGAAACCCTAGGCTCAGATGGGCCTAAGGCCCATCTAGTGGTGTGCCCCCTCTCTCCCCCCCTCTTGGCCGCCCCCCAAGCCCCATCTAGGGCTGGCCGCACCCCTTGGGGGGGGTGAACCCTAGATGGGGGCGCAGCCCTCCCCCTCCCCTATATATACTTGAGGTTTGGGGCTGCCATAGACATGAGAACGTCTCTCTTTCGGCGCAGCCCTACCCCTCTCCCTCCTCCTCCTCTCCCGCGGTGCTTGGTGAAGCCCTGCGGGATTGCCACGCTCCTCCATCACCACCACGCCGTCGTGCTACTGCTGGATGGAGTCTTCCCCAACCTCTCCCTCTCTCCTTGCTGGATCAAGGCGTGGGAGACGTCACCGGGCTGCACGTGTGTTGAACGCGGAGGCACCATTCTTCGGTGCTCAGATCGGAATCAACCGCGATCTGAATCGCTACGAGTACGACTCCCTCATCCGCGTTCTTGCAACACTTCCGCATTGCGATCTACAAGGGTATGTAGATCCACTCTCCTTCCCCTCGTTGCTAGATTACTCCATAGATTGATCTTGGTGATGCGTAGAAAATTTTGAATTTCTGCTACGTTCCCCAACATTTATATATTCCAAAAATATTCTCCGTGAAGTTTCAGTTCATTCCGAGAACTTCTATTTCTGCACAAAAATAACACCATGGCAATTCTGCTGAAAACAGCGTCAGTCCGGGTTAGTTTCCATTCAAATCATGCAAATTAGAGTCCAAAACAAAGGCAAAAGAGTTTAGAAAAGTAGATACGATGGAGACGTATCAACTCCCCCAAGCTTAACCCATTGCTTGTCCTCAAGCAATTCAGTTAACAAACTGAAAGTGATAAAGAAAAACTTTTACAAACTATGTTTGATCTTGTTGTTGCAAATATGTAAAGCCAGCATTCAGGTTTTCAGTAAAGATTATGAACTAACCATATTCACAATAACATTTAGGTCTCACATTCATAATCAATGGCATAATCAACTACCGAACAATAATAATGAATCTCGGAAGACAACACTTTTTCAAAACAATCATGATATGATATAACAAGATGTTATCTCGCTAGCCCTTTCTGAGACCGCAAAACATAAATGCAGAGCACCCTTGAAGATCAAGGACTGACTAGACATTGTAATGCATGGCAAAATATATCCAGTCATACTCAATATCGATTAATAGCAAAGCATACAAATGACAGTGGTGCTCTCCAACTGGTGCTTTTTATAAGAGGATGATGACTGAGCAATAAAAGTAAATAGATAGGCCCTTCGCAGAGGGAAGCAGGGATTTACGGAGGTGCTAGAGCTCGTGTTTTTGAAACAGAGATAAATATTTTGAGCGGTATGCTTTCATTTTCAACATAACAACCAAGAGATCTCGGTATCTTCCATACTAGATACATTATAGGCGGTTCCCAAACAGAATGGTAAAGTTTATACTCCCCCATCACCAACAAGCACCTCCATGGTTGGTCCGAAACAACGGGTACCGTCCAACTAACAACAATCCTGGGGGAGTTTTGTTTGCAATTATATTTTGATTTGATTTGAGCATGGGACTGGGATCCCAATTACCAGCCATTTTCTCGGGAATGATGAGCGGAGTCGACTCATTGTGAGAATAACCCACCTAGCATGGAAGATACTGGCAACCCCCAGTCGCTACATGAGCGATTCGGGCATACAAAACAAATTATCGTTTGAAGTTTTAGAGTTTGGGACATACAAATTTACTTGGAACGACAGGTAAATACCGCATATAGGAAGGTATGGTGGACTCATATGGAACAACTTTGGGTTTATGGAAGTGGATGCACAAGCAGTATTCCTGCTTAGTACAAGTGAAGGCTAGCAAGGGATTGAGGAGCGACCGACTAGAGAGCGACAACAATCATGCATAAACATGCATTGAGATTAACCAACATTGAGTGCAAGCATGAGTAGGATATAAATCACCATGAACATAAATATCATGGAGGCTATGTTGTTTTTTGTTTCAACTACATGTGTGAACATGTGCCAAGTCAAGCCACTTAAAACATTCAAAGGAGGATACCATCCTATCATACTACATCACAACCATTTTAAAAAGCATGTTGACATGCAAGGTAAACCATTATAAACTCCTAGCTAATTAAGCATGGCATGAGTAACTATAATCTCTAATTGTCATTGCAAACATGTTTCATTCATAATGGGTTGAATCAAGAACGATGAACTAGTCATATTTACAAAAACAAAATAGGTCAAGTTCGTACCAGCTTTTCTCATCTCAATAATTTCATCATATATCATCATTATTACCTTTCACTCACACGACCGAACGGTGTGGATAATAATAATAGTGCACATGCATTGGACTAAGCTGGAATCTGCAAACATTTATTCAAAGGAGAAGACAAGGTAATATGGGCTCTTTGTTAAATCAACAATAATGCATATGAGAGCCACTCAACATTTTCATCATGGTCTTCTCCTCTCGACCCTCGAAGAAAAGACAATAATTTCAAATAAACACACTGAAATGTTTTGGAATTTTGTTTTTCTGAAGAAAGTAAAACAAGAACGAGAAAAAACTATTTACACGGGAAAGCTCCCAACAAGCAAAAGAAGAACGAGAAATCTTTTTGGGTTTCATTTTAGTACTACTACTAAGCATGGAAAGTAAACTAAACAGAAGCTACAACTATTTGTTTGGATTTTCTCAAAGTTTTTCAAACACAAAAGAAAAAAATGGGAAAAAGAAAATAAACTAGCATGGATAATACAATGAAAAAGTATGAACACCGACAACTGGAATGAGTGTGTGAACATGAATGTAATGTCGGTGAGAAATATGTACTCCCCCAAGCTTAGGCTTTTGGAAACTAAGTTGGTCTAGGGCCATGACTGGCCCGGATTGTATCTGAAATCATAGTTGGGGTTGTACTGTGCTGCGGCAGCTACCGCTTGGCGAGCTGCTTCTTGGAGGCGAGCGGCCTCCATCTCTCTCTCTCATACTCGTTTGCCTCCTCTCTGGTTATAAAATATCTCCCTTTTACCTGAAAGTTAAAGAAGGCAGGAGCAGGAAGAGTAATATGGACAGCACGTCGTCTGTCAAAGATTAGTCGGTATTGGAGGAACTGTTCATTCCTCTCAAGAAGCTGATAGCGCACCAAAGAATTATAATCAAGAAAAGCATGTGGTAACTCTGTGTCATTGCCCCTTATGGGTAATCCAAGATAATTATCTAAACGAGTTGTGTAAATCCCACCAAATAAGTCTCCATCTTTAGCATTAGGATGTAACCTCCTCGCAATAATAGCCCCCAAGTTATAACACTTATCACCTAACACCACACACTTCAGGACACTAAGATCTGGAACGTAAAGGTGGAAATGCTTATGCTTACCATTAATGCATCTACCTATAAAGAGAGCAAAATAATGTATGGCAGGAAAGTGAATGCTCCCTATGGTAGCTTGTGTGATATTTCTAGTTTCTCCCACAGTGATGCTAGCAAGGAAATCATTGTATTCAGCCTTGTGAGGTTCACTAAGAAGGCCCCATTATGGGATTTTGCAAGCAGTATTAAAATCCTCAAGGTCCATGGTATATGATTCATCATAAAGATCAAATAAAATAGTATGGGTATTGCGCTTAGATGAAAATTCAAGCCTCCACACAAAGGAATCGATGAGGTAGTAGTATTGTAGGCACTTATCTCACATGAATTCCTCAAGGCCGGCATTTCGTACGTACGCATCAAACTCGTCCTTAAAACCTGCATGAACCAAGAATTCATCCGACGGCCATTCACAAGGCCGCACTTGAGCTTCCCTTGGTGGTTCAAGGTCCGGCTCACGTATCACGAGCCTTGGTGCTTGCTTCTTCGAGGAACCACCTTGGTACATTTTCCTAAACATTTTTCTTCCTCTGAAAAATTTCTGAAATTTTTAGTGACTCAAAATAAAAGTGAACCAAACTCAACAAGATTGATAGCAACTACTCTTACAAGTGTCTAAAGGCTATATCATGCATCAAAACTACTTTGGACCATATAAATTTTACATGCAAGCTCAAGAACAAGGTCACCACAATAGCAAAAATTTGCAGTAAATAAAGCACTAGAACAAAAACTAATTGGACCATTGGAGGAGTCACATACCGAAGAACAATCCCCCAAAACAGTTTTGCAAATGGAGCTTTGCACAAGGAGATCTAAAATGGCAGCAAGATGAGCAAGAACATGGTTTGAGCTACGGGACGATTTTTTCTGGAGGAAGACAAAGTGGATGGGTGTTGGAATAAGTGAATGGGACCCACGTGGGACCCACAAGGCAGGGGGGCGTGCCCAGGGGTAGGGGCGCCCTCCACCCTTGTGGCCCACTGGTGCATCCCCCTGGTGCATGTTCAGTGCCAGAAATTCTCAAATATTCTATAAAAAATCATACTAAATTTTCAGGGCATTTGGAGAACTTTTATTTTCGGGACATTTTTTATTGCACGGATAATTCAGGAAACAGACAGAAAATACTATTTTTGCTTTATTTATTCTAAATAACAGAAAGTAAACAAAGTAGGTACAGAAAGTTGTGCTTTCTAAATTCATCCATCTCATGCCCATCAAAAGGAATCCATTAACAAGGTTGATCAAGTCTTATTAACAAACTTCTTCTGAATGACATGAAACCGGAGAACTTTCGAATAACACTAGGTTACCTCAACGGGGATATGCATGTCCCCAACAATAAGAATATCATATTTCTTTTTGACTGTAGGGAGAGGGAATTCAAAACCTCCAATAGTAATAGTTGAAAATTTTCCAATTGAATTGATACTATGAACCTGAGGTTGTTTCTTCGGAAAGTGTACCCTATACTCATTACCATTAACATGAAAAGTGACATTGCCTTTGTTGCAATCAATAACAGCCCCTGCAGTATTCAAAAAGGGTCTACCAAGGATAATTGACATACTGTCATCCTTGGGAATATCCAGAATAACAAAGTTCCTTAAGATAGTAACGTTTGCAACCACAACAGGCACATCCTCACAAATAACGATGGGTATAGCAGTTGATATATCAGCCATTTGAGAAATTTCAGTAGGTGTCAACTTATTCAATTCAAGTCTTCGATACAAAGATAAGGCATAACACTAACACCGGCTCCAAGATCACATAAAGCAGTTTTAACATAGTTTCTTTTAATAGAGCATGGTATAGTTGGTACTCCTGGATCTCCAAGTTTCTTTGGTATTCCACCCTTAAAAGTATAATTAGCAAGCATGGTGGAAATTTCAGCCCCCGATAGCTTTCTTTTATTTGTGACAATATCTTTCATATACTTAGCATAAGGAGGCATTTTAAGCATATCAGTCAAATGCATACGCAAAAAGATAGGTCTAATCATTTCAGCAAAGCGCTCAAAATCCTCATCATCTTTTTTCTTGGATGACTTAGGAGGAAAGGGCATGGGTTTCTGAACCCATCACTACTGCAGAATGCTACTAACGCGACACTACAATCAGAGACCCTTCGACGAAACTGTGTGCGATGCCATAATCGCAAACGGTGGTGTAAAAAAACTGTCAAAAAGGTGCAAAAACTTTGCGATGGCGGAGCCATCAAACACGGTTCAGATTTTAGTTGCGTGTGTGATGCAGGGCATATAGTTCAGTTCAATTAACTGTTTGCGATGAGGAGGAACAAAAGAAACGGGCAGCCAGATGACGGTGTGTGAGATATACAGCATAAGGTTCACTCGGATGAACTGTTTGTGATTAGGCAACACAAAAGAAACGGTCAGCCAGATGAAGGTGTGTACGATATACAGCATGCAGTTCACTCGGATGAACTGTTTGTGTTCAGACATGAGAACAGAAATGGTTCAACTTAACAAGATGTGTGTGATACACGACAAACAGGTCTATAATCAGAAATGTGTGTGAAGACCGATAATAACACAGACGGTTGCTGCTAATAAGACGTGTGTGTTGTGCGATGGGATTGCATACAGAACAACAACATATATACACACACTTATAAGGACATGCTTGCATAACCAAATTAAACATCCACTTACATAGGTAGCTACTACAACCATGGCATTTGCACACACCAAAGTAAACTATTACATGCATAATTACATAGGTGGCTACTACACACATGACATTTCCACACACCAATAAAGTAAACTATGGATTACATGCAAGATTAACTAGCATAAACGATCATCTGATCATCATCTACTTCTTGTGACGCTTGCTCTGCTTGTGGCTCGATCTGGGCTCGTTGATTTGGGTAACGAGGCACTTCCTCATGTCAACGATCCGCTTGTGCATCTCGTAGCATGTGTACACGCTCTCGGCCGTGAACCTGAGGTGAGGTTCATCCAGTTGCCACATCCAGGCCCTATGCCAGGATAGGGGACTTGTTCTCTGGGCATCCTGCTTCATCTTTTCGTAGTAGGGTTCGATGATGGACGAGGCGAGTTTGACCAGGGAGTCCTTTTTCGTGCTGCCCCGGACCCTGTAGTGGTCACGGATTTTGACAAGGTTCTTGCAGGCCAAGCCCGTAACACTGAGCGCGTTTACATCGTCGGCGGTTTCCACCGTGGCGAACTTGTAGTCGGTGCTGTTGACAAACCTGTTGAAACGGTCACAAGGTTCTCTGGCCATGCAGTAGTGGTAGATGACGACATGATGGCGCACGCACAACTGGGCTACGGCAACCTTCTGATCTATACCGGGACGACCGGCAATGTACTGGAGGTCGATGCCGACCACCTTGTACTTGTCTCGAGCAAGCAACTGCTCAACACTGTTGATGTAGTCGTCCACCATGGTCGGGTCGATGGTGGATATCCATCTCCCTCGCGTGGGTCTCCACTCTATGCTCGCCAAACTCCATTGGAGCACCGCTGGACATCCCCTCTCTATGTGTCATCGTTGGTGTGCTTGTTGTGTTGTGGGGCGCGAACGAAAGGTTGAACAGACTAAGGTTATAATGGCCGCGGGAATTAAAGGGGAAGCCGGACGGCCAGGAATATCAGCAAGCCCCGATGGTAGTTCTAATTTGCAGCGCGTAACTCCATCGTGTTGCATGTAACTGCATCACGTGGCAACGTGTGCGGCGCAACCGCATGCATATGGGGCCCTCGACGTGATCGTGCACACGGAGGGACGCGACCAGAGCGCTCCGCGGTTGCCTCAACGGCGAGCAACCATATATATATACATATATATATATATATGTATGTATATATGTATGTATATATATATATATGCATATAGCAGTAGAACACGCAAGGAAAAGCTGTCTACAAGCCGAGTGCGCAGACGGACGCGAGCAGAGCGCGCCGTGGCGCCTAACCGCAAGCACAGCGCGCTGCAGCGCCTAACAATGAGCAGAGCTTGTCAAGGGACGCCAGCAGAGGCCGGCACAGTGATACGTGGCAAATAAGACGAACTGTGCGAGCGATGTCGGAGACATCAAGCACGAATCAGATTAGAGTTGCGTGTCCGATACGTGGCATATAGTTGATCCATCCGAGCTGTTTGTGATGGAATAAGCCGTGTGTGTTGCGGGCAAACGCTTGCTGGTATATAACCTTAAATTTAAATAAAAAAGTGCTAATGGATGTTACAAAAATTGTGTAGCTGGAAACTATGTTCAAATACGACTCCAACGATATAATCTTTGGCAACATGCATTCGTATTTTATTAGCGAAATCCTACTTATAAACCAGGACGGGGGTATAGTAGGTAAGTAAATCGCAAACATTTTTTGTATTAACCGTATGTGTGTGTGTCCTTTCGTCCCCGCTGCCGCACATGGCTTACAGCGCAAGCTTGCGCAGCGCGTGGGGGCGTTCTTTTGGCCAAACGGTGGCTCGAAGTGGCGCCAATGAATCGTCGGTGAGCCCGCTCCCGTGCAACCTCGCAGGTTCCCGCGCAAGCTTCCCGCCTGACTCGGTGAAATCCCCCAAAATCCCAATGCTTACCGGCCTGCTATAAAAACCCTCACGGTCGGCGAGTCCTGCGTCGCATTTTCCCCTCCCTCCATGTAGCTTATCTCGTCTGCTTCTCCCACAATCGCTAATGGCACCGGTCCGTCGTCATCACTCATCCACTCCACCGTCATCAGAGGACAGCTCCAGCTGGGAGGCTACACCGCGGCGGCGGCGCAGTCCCTGGCGTAGTGCAGTGCGCGTGCCGTCCCAGTTGGGTGTGCGCGGAACACCCACCACACGCTCCGTCGCTGCCGCCCGTCGGCAGCTGTTGCTGGCCGCCGTTGCCGCCACACCACCGTTGAAAGCCAGGGCCATCTCCCGCTCTGCGCCACGGCCCGAAGGCGGGAGGTGGCCGTCGTGGCCGCCACCCCACTGCCAGCCACCGTGGCCATCACCCGCTCCGCCACCGCGGCCCGAAGGCGGGAGGTGGTGGTCGTGGCCGCCACCCCATCATCGGCCGCCGTGGCCGCCAGCCCACCATTGACCGCCAGGATCATGACCCGCTCTGCCACCGCCGCCCGAAGGAGGGAGGTGGAGGTGGAGGCCCGCACGTGCGTCGGCGACCATGCGCGCTACATGGAGTTCCTGCGGGAGGAGGAGGAGCGCCTCGTCGAGCACGCAATGAGCCTTACCGTAGCCGTGGCCGCAGCACACACCGACGCAGAGGCGAGGAATTAGGTGATCTACGAGTAGTCCAGCCGCTTCGAGAGGTATCGTCTGGAGCGGCAGTGGGCATTCGAGCTGGCGAGTGTCGCTGAATGTGCAGCAGCGGCAGGCACCGTATTGCATTTCTCCAGCTCGTCGGTAGGCTCCTCCTCCTCCTCTGCCTCTTACTGAGCGCGCTCAGCAGAGGAGAGGCTACTGGAAGTAGCACAAAGCCCCTCCGTGGCAGTAGTAGTATTTAGGGGCTATTTTGTTCAGTTCATCTGACTATAGATGTGTGGTCGAACTGTACAACGTACTTAAAATTAGCTAGTATATATAGTTGAACTAGCTATTTCGGTATGTGGTTGGCAAAAATTGGGGAAAAGTTGGGTCGGTTCAGCTGTCGAGTTGAACTGTTTGTATAAATTAAGAATGACTGCTTAATCTATGAATGAAATCTATGCTTAATAACTGAATTTTAGTTGCAAAAATGAGATAGAGCTAGTGATTTCTAGCTGCATATTTTGACAAATCACAATGTTAGAAGGATTGACAAATGGCAACGTTACTAGATTAACAAATGTAAATCTTTCCAGTTTGACAAATGGTAACATACCCAATATGACAGATGCAAATCTTACCAAATTATTTGTACGTGGTTGCACACGGGTCATCCAAAACAACCGTTTGCGTTGAAGCAATGCACAAATCCTGCGCTGCGGATTTTCCCTTGACTTAAGGGGGAAGACCATAGCTCTCACTTTGCATGCGGTTGTTCTATCTAAAATGTGTGCAATCAAGAGCTGTAGAAATCCTGCTCGGCACATTTTTCTCTTGGCTTCCTGGGAAAGCTGTCGTTTGCGATGAGTGTTTTATATTTAAAAACCGTATTAAAATGCGGCTTGGGCGCCATTAATGTAGAGGATGCGAGCAAGGCGAGCGGGCAAGGAAGTCAAAGGGCTCGCTTCCTGGTGAGCCTGCGTGGCGTACAGCTCGCACGCTTCCTGGTGAGCCTCCGCATTGGAGTACAGCTCGCACGCCTTCCATTTAGTCAAGCACTCAAGCACATGTCCGCACGGCACCTCCTAGCCATTAAAAGAGTGAGGCGTGGCATCACGTGAATGGTTAATAGAACGCATGAAATTTAAATTATACAAAACGTTTGAGATGTTACAATGGCAGCTATTTGTTTCAAAATGCCTTTGTTGGCTATTATTCGAGTGCGCCTTCTCTCAAAATGGACACGGAAAATACCACAGCATGTCGGGTGCCATTCCATTATAGCATGCCAAGTTTCATGAATTTCAGATGAGTTTTGGATTTACTAGAATTTAAAAACATAGTATCTCAACATTTTGCCGGCAATCAACAGTGCCCTGGTGTTTGAAATTCACTCTCATTTCTATCATGGTACCTAAGCATGCCCCGAAGGACACATATTTGATTTTTCAACCAATTTATATGAACTGGAGCTTGTGCATGTAGTTTAAATTTGAATTATGCACATGAAATGCCTAGAAAACCCAGTTAATGTATAAAAATGTATAAACAAACCCCGAAAAGTTCCAAAAGTAAACACAACACTCCTGTTGTTCTATGTTGACACTAGAAAAAATTTGAAAGCAAGAAGAGGCAATGGATATCGTTTCGTCCCCAAAGGTGGCACGTTCCCTACCGAAACCATCACGCTTGTTGTGAGAAGCTAAGGTTTGTGAGAAGCTCATACCCAAACCTGCCCCAAATGGGACAAAAAATTTACCACGGCATGTTGATGCCGCTCCATGATAGCATGCCAAGTTTCATGAATTTCAGACAAGTTTTGGATTTACTAGAATTTAAAATCTAGGTATCTCAATGTTTGCGGCCGAGTGACGGTGGCTGGGTGTTTGAAATTCATTCCCATTTCTTGCATGGGACCTAAGCATGCAACCAAGGACACATATTTGATTTTTCAACCAGTTTATATGCACTGGAGAATGTGCATGTAGTTCAAATTTGAATTATGCACATAAAATACCTGGGAAACCCAGTTAATGTATAAAAATGTCGAACCGAACCCCAAAAATTTCCAAAATTAAACACAACACTCATGTTGTTCTATGTTGACACTTGAAATTTTTTGAAAGCAATAAGAGGCAACGGAAATATTTCCGTCCCCAAAGGTGGCACGTTCCCTACCGAAACCATCACGCTTGTTCTGAGAAGCTCTGGTTTGTGAGAAGCTTATACCCAAACCTGCCCCAAATGGGACAACAAATTTACCACGACATGTTGATGCCGCTCCATGATAGCATGCCAAGTTTCATGAATTTCAGACGAGTTTTGGATTTACTAGAACTTAAAACCAGGTACCTCAATGTTTGCAGCCGAGTGATGGTGGCAGGGTGTTTGAAATTCATTCCCATTTCTTGCATGGGACCTAAGCATGCAACCAAGGACACAGATTTGATTTTTCAACCAGTTTATATGCACGGGAGAATGTGCATGTAGTTCAAATTTGAATTATGCGCATAAAATGCCTGGGAAACCCAGTTAATGTATAAAAATGTCGAAACGAACCTCGAAAAATTCCAGAAGTGAACACAACACTCCTGTTTTTCTATGTTGACACTCAAAAATTTTGAAAGCAATAAGTGGCAACAGATATCGTTTCATCCCCAAAGGTGGCACGTTCCCTACTGAAACCATCACGCTTGTTATGACAAGCTCTGGTTTGTGAGAAGCTTATACCCAAACCTGCCCCAAATGGGACAAAAAATTTACCACGGTATGTTGATGCCGCTCCATGATGCCAACTTTCATGAATTTCACACGAGTTTTGGATTTCTACAATTTAAAAAACAGTTATCTCAATGTTTGTGGCCGAGTGACAGTGGCAGGGTGTTTGAAATTCATTCCCATTTCCTGCATGGGACCTAAGCATAGAACCAAGGACACAGATTTGATTTTTCAACCAGTTTATATGCACTGGAGAATGTGCATGTAGTTCAAATTTGAATTATGCGCATAAAATGCCTGGGAAACCCAATTAATGTAAAAAATCCAAACGATCCCCGAAAAATTCCAAAATTAAACACAACACTCCTGTTGTTCTATGTTGACACTCGAAAAAATTTCAAAGCAATAAGAGGCAGCAGATATCGTTTCGTCCCCAAAGGTGGCACGTTCCCTACCGAAACCATCACGCTTGTTGTGAGAAGATCTGGTTTGTGAGCAGCTTATACCCAAACCTGCCCCAAATGGGACAAAATTTTCACCACGGCATGTTGATGCCACTCCATGATAGCATGCCAAGTTTCATGAATTTCAGACGAGTTTTGGATTTAATAGAATTTGAAAACCAGGTATCTCAATGTTTGTGGTCGAGTGAGGGTGGCAGGTTGTTTGAAATTCATTCCTATTTCTTGCACGGGACCTAAGCATACAACCAAGGACACATATTTGATTTTTCAACCAGTTTATATGCACTAGATAATGTGCATGCAGTTCAAATTTGAATTATGCACATAAAATGCCTGGGAAACCCAATTCATGTATAAAAATGTCCAAACGAACCCCAAAAAATACCAAAATTAAACAGAAGACTCCTGTTGTTCTATGTTGACACTCAAATTTTTTGAAAGCAATAAGAGGCAATGGATATCGTTTCGTCCCCAAAGGTGGCACGTTCCCTACCGAAACCATCACGCTTGTTGTGAGAAGCGTTGGTTTGTGAGAAGCTTGTACCCAAACCTGCCCCAAATGGGAGAAAATTTTTACCACGGCATGTTGATGCCGCCTCATGATAGCATGCCAAGTTTCATGAATTTCAAACGATTTTTGGATTTACTAGAATTTAAAATCTAGGTATCTCAATGTTTGCGACCGAGTGACGGTGGCAGGGTATGTGACATTCATTCCCATTTCTTGCATGGGACCTAAGCATGCAACCAAGGACACAGATTTGATTTTTCAACCCGTTATATGCACTAGAGCATGTGCATGTAGTTCAAATTAGAATTATGCACCTGAAATGCCTACAAAACCAAGTTAATGTATAAAAACGTCCAGACGAACCCTGAATAATTCCAATTATGTTACGACACACATATAGTTGCATGTTCACCCCAGATAAAAGGTCTAGCAATTCAAACACCGTCCATTGCCGCCGTGACCCCATTATGTAATTCAAATTAAGATGAAACATCAAGTAGATCGCACACAGTTTATTATCACCAACCGTGTCAGATGCAACACAAAATATCCTAGAGCACCGTTGGTGTATAGTACGCCTATGGCTTACGCGAGAAGGTGCGTCGGCTACAGTCCACAGCCAGCGTGTCAAGCACACTAGCTCGCTCCCCAAATATCACTTCACTGTTCATTCATCACCGGTGAAAGATGGGGACATGGACCCACGTCGTGAGGGCAACTTCGGCGGCCCACTCCGGCGAGAGCGCGGCCGCAGCCGCCAGGCGTGTGCTAACAAGCTTCATGAGGGCGACCGCAGTCTGCGTCCGGGCGGCCAAGGCAGCCCAAATGGCCGTTGTTGCTTCTCAGGCGGCGCCAGCAGCATCAGCCTCGGGGATAGCAACTGGCGAGAGCGGCACTGCAGCTGTCGGTTCTGCAGCGGCGGCCTTAGCTCTGATGGAGGCCGCCCAGTACCATGTCAAGGTCGTCCAGGCCTAGCTCGTGGCGGTCACCGCACAAATCAAACGAAGCTTCTCTGACAACGGTCGGCAACCCATGGCTGAAGATTTGGCAATCGCCGAGAGAGTTCGAGCAGCCGTCTGTTCCTGCGCGGCATACCTTGCCACGACGGAGCCCGCCAAAGCCCAGATCGCGTCCACCCACGCCCAGCTCGTAGCGACCTTTTCCATAGAGATGGCGGACGCGGATGGCGAGATGCTTGTCGAGTATGGTGCGATGGATACCATGGAGCCCCTTCTCCAGGAGACCGTCGGGCATGAGCTGGACATGGAGCCGGCGGCGGAGATCGACGAGCACCAGCCGTAGTAGTACTCTTTTTTTTAATAAAGAGCGCCGGTATTTAATTTGTTAGAGTAATGTTTAGGTCAGATAGCTTTGTTTAATTGAAAAACTTGCTCGATTAAGAAGTTAGTCTCCTTTGTTTACCCAAATTATGCAATAACGTGGATGACCACTGTAACCAGGGAAATTCGAACCAAAATTTTTGACGTTCAAAATCAACACACACGGGTTAAGCTATCTGAATTGTTTGTGATGTTCACATATCGTACACAGTTCTGAATAAGGGACCGTGTCTGATGACACTTTGCGCGCCAGTTTTTTTGCTGAAGCGATTCCAAATTTTTGGCTTCCGCGGAAATATCTACCTCCTCGCCCCCTCCCCCTTACCAAAAGCCACATTTCCCCTGTTTCTGCCTTCCTTTCCAAGTTAAAACCTTCACTCCTTGTTTGCAGCGCCGCCTCCTCGTCGGCGACCCTCCTACACACTACTCGGCCTCGCCTATCCAGCCAGGTAATCCACGCCTGACCCCCATCCTCCTCTCCTTCCACATCCCACATGCCCCGACCGCCGGCGCGACACCTTCCACTCAAATCACCGACCCCTCCACCAAATAAGCGCCACCCTAAGCCATGGTGCGTGCAGTATAGCCAGGATCCCAAGGACCATTTGGCAGCGGAGAAGCAAATCGCGGCCGCACGCGTGGATGAGGTCGCGATGGCTGCCATTCGTGTCGACCCCAAAATCTTGGAGGAGCACCTCGACGTCGAGGCCACCGGCGATGCCTCACGCGCCGACGACGCGACGGTTGGCTGTTTGGTTCAATTCTGCAATGGGATGTTCAATTGTTGTGGGTGCATTCTGTTATTGTATACCATGTGAGAAATAAATAGAATTTGGTTGTACTAAATACATGAGAAACAAATACAATTGCTATATTTCCATGTTGTTAAGCATGCTTGGTTTGGTTAATTGTCTGATATTCTATTAGGAGTATGTTATATTGTGCAATGTGGTGCTCAGTTAACGTTTGGTTCATTTGTTGTGGTGTTTAGTTAACTGTTTTGTTTAGTTCAATTCTGCAATGCGATGTTCAATAGTTGTGGGTGCATTCTGTTATTGTATACCATGTGAGGAATAAATTGAATTTAGCTGTAGTAAATACATGACAAAAAAATACAATTGCTATATTTCCAAGTTGTTAAGCATGCTTGGTTTGGTTAACTGTCTGATCTTCTATTAGGAGTATGTTATATTGCGCAATGTGGTGCTCAGTTAATGTTTGGTTCATTTGTTGTGGTGTTTAGCTAACTGCTTGGTTCAATTCTACACTGCGATGTCCAATTGTCGTGGGTAGAATTTTGAATTGTTGTGCATGTGAGGAATAAATCGAATTTGGCTGCACTTAATACATGAGAAACATATACAAGTGCTATGTTTCCTAGTTCTTAATCATGCTTGGTTTGGATAAATGGGTTTTCCATGCGGCTTGAATTAATCTGATGAATCTGCAATGTGCTTATTTTTCATCAACATATTTTACTGATAGCATGCGAACCCTTACTTAACCTGATGACTAACTACCTTATATGTGTTGCAGGGAAACAATGGGAAGCACTGAGGTTTACAATCGAGGTTAGCACGTGCATGGTCCGTTGTCTAATAGCACATATTGTGCAATTGCAGGAACCATTCTAATATTTATGTTTTTAACAATTTGGTCTTGCACATGTAGGTCCTACTGTCAGAGGTTTTGACCCACTGTTCGACCCTTTTTGGGAAATGAGTTGTCCATGAATATCAGTCAAGTCAAGAAACTCAGAAAGATTGTTAGGGTAAAGAAATTAGCGACAAAAAACAACAAGATTTTTGTCTGCACAATGAAGAAGACATCAGTTCACTACAGGATGGTACTAACTATTATACCTTGCCTTTTTTTATTCCTTTGCCCCATTTCCAATATAGAGAAGATATTTATGCACATCCTTCTTTTCAGGCCTTTCCAAAGCAGTTCACTGATGATTACCTCTCAAACCACCTGTATGGTCATGAGGCGAGGAAGGTATTCATACAACACCCATGGTTCAATATTGAAGTGTTCTTGAAGAGGACGAAGGATGGACGGTCAATCATCCACAGGCACTGGCCTAAAGTTACAAAGACCTTCAACATCAATGAAGGCTCAATATTCGCCTTCTGCTTCAGCAGTTTTCTAGATGAGTGCTACCTCTTGAGCACTGCGTTGGTTTTTCGTTGAAGAGGAAAGGGTGATGCAGTAAAGTAGCGTAAGTATTTCCCTCCGTTTTTGAGAACCAAGGTATCAATCCAGTAGGAGGCCACGCTCAAGTCCCACGCACCTACACAAACAAATAAGAACCTTGCAACCAACACGATAAAGGGGTTGTCAATCCCTTCATGGCCACTTGCAAAAGTGAGATCTGATAGAGATGATAAGATAATATTTTTGGTATTTTTATGATAAAGACTAAAAGTAAAGAAAGAAAAATAAACGGCGCCAGAAATAGCTTGTTGACGGGAGATTAATATGATGGAAAATAGACCCGGGGGCCATAGGTTTCACTAGTGGCTTCTCTCAAGATAGCATAAGTATTACGGTGGGTAAACGAATTACTGTCGAGCAATTGATAGAATTGAGCATAGTTATGAGAATATCTAGGTATGAGTCAAGTATATAGGCATCACGTCCGTGACAAGTAGACCGACTCCTGCCTGCATCTACTACTATTACTCCACACATCGACCGCTATCCAGCATGCATCTAGAGTATTAAGTTCATAAGAACAGAGTAACGCTTTAAGCAAGATGACATGATGTAGAGGGATAAACTCATGCAATATGATATAAACCCCATCTTTTTATCCTCGATGGCAACAGTACAATATGTGTCGTTTCCCCTACTGTCACTGGGATCGAGCACCGCAAGATTGAACCCAAAGCTAAGCACTTCTCCCATTGCAAGAAAGATCAATCTAGTAGGCCAAACCAAACTGATAATTCGAAGAGACTTGCAAAGATAACCAATCATACATAAAAGAATTCAGAGGAGATTCAAATATTGTTCATAGATAATCTTGATCATAAACCCACAACTCATCGGATCTCGACAAACAGACCGCAAAAGAAGAGTTACATCAAATTGATCTCCAAGAGAATCGAGGAGAACTTTGTATTGAGATCCAAAGAGAGAGAAGAAGCCATCTAGCTAATAACTATGGACCCGAAGGTTTGAGGTAAACTACTCACACATCATCGGAGAGGCTATGGTGTTGATGTAGAAGCCCTCTGTGATCAATGCCCCCTCCGGCGGAGCGCTGGAAAAGGCCCCAAGATGGGATCTCACGGGTATAGAAGGTTGCGTTGGTGGAAATAGGGTTTTGGCTCCGTATATGAGTATATATAGGCGAAGGAGGTCGGTCAAGAGAGCTACAAGGGGCCCATGAGGGTGGAGGGCGCGCCCAGGGGGTAGGCGCGCCCCCTGCCTCGTGGCCTCCTCGTTGATTGCTTGACGTCCACTCCAAGTCCTCTGGATCACGTTTGTTCCGAAAATCACGTTCCTGAAGGTTTCATTCTGTTTAGACTCCGTTTGATATCCTTTTCCTTCGAAACACTGAAATAGGCAAAAAACAGCAATTTGGGTTGGGCCTCCGGTTAATAGGTTAGTCCCAAAAATAATATAAAAGTGTATAATAAAGTCCATTAAACATCCAAAATAGAATATAATATAGCATGGAACAATAAAAAATTATAGATATGTTGGAGACGTATCATGCATCCCCAAGCTTAATTCATGCTCGTCCTCGAGTAGGTAAATGATAAAAACAGAATTTTTTATGTGGAATGCTACTTGGCATAATTTTCAATGTAATTATCTTATTTGTGGCATGAATATTCAGATCTGAAAGATTCAAGATAAAAGTTTAATATTGACATAAAAGTAATAATACTTCAAGCATACTAACTAAGCAATTATGTATTCTCAAAATAACATGGCCAAAGAAAGTTCATCCCTACAAAATCATATAGTTTGGTCATGCTCCATTTTCGTCACACAAGAATGCTCTCATCATGCACAACCCCGATGACAAGCCAAGCAATTGTTTCATACTTTAGTAATCTCAAACGTTTTTCAACTTTCACGCAATATATGAGTGTGAGCCATGGATATAACACTATGGGTGGAATAGAATATGATGATGGGGGTTATGTGGAGAAGACAAAAAAGGAGAAAGTCTCACATTGACGCGGCTAATCAACGAGCTAGGGAGATGCCCATCGATTGATGTCAATGTGAGTGAGTAGGGATTGCCATGCAACGGATGCACTAGAGCTATAAGTGTATGAAAGATCAACAAAAGAAACTAAGTGGGTGTGCATCCAACTTGCTTGCTCATGAAGACCTAGGGCATTTGAGGAAGCCCATTGTTGGAATATACAAGCCAAGTTCTATAATGAAAAATTCCCACTAGTATATGAAAGTGACATAACAAGAGACTCTCTATCATAAAGATCATGGTGCTACTTTGAAGCACAAGTGTGGAAAGAAGGATAGTAGCATTGTCCCTTCTTTATTTTCTTTTTTTTTGGGCCTTTCCTTTTTTATTTGGCCTTCTCTTCTTTTTTTGGCACAATGCTCTATGAATGATGATCATCACACTTCTATTTATTTACAACTCAATGATTACAACTCGATACTAGAACCAAGTATGACTCTATATGAATGCCTCCGGCGGTGTACCGGGATGGGCAATGAATCAAGAGTGACATGTATGAAATAATATGCATGGTGGCTTTGCCACAAATACGATGTCAACTACATGATCATGCAAGGCAATATGACAATGATGAAACGTGTCATGATAAACGGAACGGTGGAAAGTTGCATGGCAATATATCTCGGAAAGGCTATGGAAATGCCATAATAGGTAGGTATGGTGGCTGTTTTGAGGAAGATATAAGGAGGTTTATGTGTGATAGAGCATATCGTATCACGGGGTTTGGATGCACCGGCGCAGTTTGCACCAACTCTCAAGGTGAGAAAGGGCAATGCACGGTACCGAAGAGGCTAGCAATGATGGAAGGGTGAGAGTGCGTATAATCCATGGACACAACATTAGTCATAAAGAACTCACATACTTATTGCAAAAATCTACAAGTCATCGAAAACCAAGAACTATGCGAATGCTCCTAGGGGGATAGATTGGTAGGAAAAGACCATCGCTCGTCCCCGACCGCCACTCATAAGGAGGACAATCAAAGAACACCTCATGTTTCAAATTTGTTACACAACGTTTACCATACGTGCATGCTACGGGATTTGCAAACTTCAACACAAGTATTTCTCAAATTCACAATTACTCAACTAGCACAACTTTAATATTACTACCTCCATATCTCAAAACAATCATCAAGCATCAAACTTTTCTTAGTATTCAACGCACTTATAAGAAAGTTTTTACTAATCTTGGATGCCTATCATATTAGGACTAATTTCACAATTTAAGCAAATTACCATGATGTTTTGTAGGACTCTCAAAATGATATAAGTGAAGCATGAGAGAACAATAGTTTCTATAAAACAAAACCACCACCGTGCTCTAAAAGATATAAGTGAAGCACTAGAGCAAAAACTATATAGCTCAAAAGATATAAGTGAAGCACATAGAGTATTCTAATAAATTCCAAATCATGTGTGTCTCTCTCAAAAGTGTATTCAGCGAGGAAGATTGTGGTAAAATTAAAACAAAGACTCAAATCATACAAGACGCTCCAAGCAAAACACATACAATGTGGTGAATAAAAATATAGCTCCAAGTAAAGTTACCGATGGACGAAGACGAAAGAGGGGATGCCTTCCGGGGCATCCCCAAGCTTTGGATTTTTGGTGTCCTTGGATTTACCTTGGGGTGCCTTGGGCATCCCCAAGCTTAGGCTCTTGCCACTCCTTGTTCCATAATCCATCAAATCCTTACCCAAAACTTGACAACTTCACAACACAAAACCTAAAAGAAAATCTCGTGAGCTCCGTTAGCGAAAGAAAAGAAAACACCACTTCAAGGTACTGTAATGAACTCATTCTTTATTTGTATTGGTGTTAAACCTACTGTATTCCAACTTCTCTATGGTTTATAAACTACTTTACTAACCATAGACTCATCAAAATAAGCAAACAACACACGAAAAAACAGAATCTGTCAAAAACAGAACAGCCTGTAGTAATCTGTATCTAACGCAAACTTCTGTAACTCAGAAAAATCTACCAAAATAGGAAGACCCAAATAATTTGTTTATTGATCGGCTTCAGTTGGAATCAGTATTTTATCACGTTCTGGTGATTTTTAACAATTGTTTTCGTGAACAGAAAGTTTCTGGAATTTTCAGAAAGATCAAATAACTATCATCCAAGAGGATCCTATAGGTTTTACTTGGCACAAACACTAATTAAAACACAAAGACAAATCTAACAAGAGGCTAGATCAAAGATTTATTCCTAAACAGGAGCAAAAAGCAAAAACTAAAATAAATTTGGGTTGCCTCCCAACAAGCGCTATCGTTTAACGCCCCTAGCTAGGCATAAAAGCAAGGATAGATCTAGGTATTGCCATCTTTGGTAGGCAATCCATAAGTGTCTCTCATAATAGATTCATAAGGTAATTTTATTTTCTTTCTAGGCAAGTGTTCCATGCCTTTCCTTAACGGAAATTGGAATCAAATATTTCCTTCCTTCATATCAATAATTGCACCAATCGTTCTAAGGAAAGGTCTACCAAGAATAATAGGACATGAAGGATTGCAATCTATATCAAGAACAATGAAATCTACGGGCACATAGTTCCTATTTTCAACAATAAGAACATCATTAATTCTTCCCATAGGTTTCTTAATAGTGGAATCCGCAAGATGCAAGTTTAGAGAACAATCATCAAATTCACGGAAAGCTATCAAATCACACAAAGTTTTTGGAATCGTGGAAACACTAGAACCCAAATCACACAAAGCATAGCATTCATGATCTTTAATTTTCATTTTAATAGTAGGTTCCCACTCATCATAAAGTTTTCTAGGGATAGAAACTTCCAACTCAAGTTTTTCTTCATAAGATTGCATTAAAGCATCAACGATATGTTTGGTAAAAGCTTTATTTTGACTCTAAGCATGAGGGGAATTTAGCACGGATTGCAACAAGGAAATACAATCTATTAAAGAGCAATTATCATAATTTAATTCCTTGAAATCCAAATAGTGGGTTCATTGATATCTAAAGTTTGACCTCATCAATCCCACTTTTACCAATTTTTGCATCAAGATCTAAAAACTCCGAATTTTTGGGACGCCTTCTAACTAAAGTTGACTCATCTCCAGTCCCATCATTATCAAGATTCATATTGCAAAACAAAGAGTTAATAGGCGACACATCAATAACCTTTAGATCTTCATCTTTATTCTCATAAAAAAATTCCGGTTTAGTGGCCATCTTATTAACTAAGGTGGCCTGCTTATCTGAAATTTTAGCAATTAATTTTTCAAGATGAGCAATCTGAGATTTCAAACCATAAAATTCCTTACACATATCGTCGAGCTCTTTATTCATGTGACCCATAAAGCTTTTTTGTTCCTTAAGCTCGTTTCTAAAGAAATTGTTATGCTCAAATTGTAAAGTCATGAAACTTCTAACGTTGCTTTCAATCTCTTCTAACCTTTTAAGGTGAGAAGATCACCAAATCTAGGTAGAGCCATCGTGACAAACAAGCAATCCAACACACAAGCAAACAAGAGGCAAGCGAAAAATAGGCGAGCGGAAAAAGAGGGCAAATAAAATGGCAAGGGTGAAGTGGGGGAGAGGAAAACGAGAGGCAAATGGCAAATAATGTAATGCGAGGGATAAGTGTTTGTGATGGGTACTTGGTATGTCTTGACTTGTGCGTAGACACCCCGGCAACGGTGCCAGAAATTCTTATTGCTACCTCTTGAGCACTGCGTTGGTTTTCCGTTGAAGAGGAAAGGGTGATGCAGTAAAGTAGCATAAGTATTTCCCTCAGTTTTTTAGAACCAAGGTATCAATCCAGTAGGAGGCCACGCTCAAGGCCCACGCACCTACACAAACAAATAAGAACCTCGCAACCAACGCGATAAAGGGGTTGTCAATCCCTTCATGGCCACTTGCAAAAGTGAGATCTGATAGAGATGATAAGATAATATTTTTGGTATTTTTATGATAAAGACTAAAAGTAAAGAAAGCAAAATAAACGGCGCCAGAAATAGCTTGTTGACGGGTGATTAATATGATGGAAAATAGACCTGGGGGCCATAGATTTCACTAGTGGCTTCTCTCAAGATAGCATAAGTATTACGGTGGGTAAACGAATTACTGTCAAGCAATTGATAGAATTGAGCATAGTTATGAGAATATCTAGGTATGATCATGTATATAGGCATCACGTCCGTGACAAGTAGACCGACTCCTGCCTGCATCTACTACTATTACTCCACACATCGACCGCTATCCAGCATGCATCTAGAGTATTAAGTTCATAAGAACAGAGTAACGCTTTAAGCAAGATGACATGATGTAGAGGGATAAACTCATGCAATATGATATAAACCCCATCTTTTTATCCTCGATGGCAACAATACAATACGTGTCGTTTCCCCTACTGTCACTGGGATCGAGCACCGCAAGATTGAACCCAAAGCTAAGCACTTCTCCCATTGCAAGAAAGATCAATCTAGTAGGCCAAACCAAACTGATAATTCGAAGTGACTTGCAAAGATAACCAATCATAGATAAAAGAATTCAGAGGAGATTCAAATATTGTTCATAGATAATCTTGATCATAAACCCACAATTCATCGGATCTCGACAAACACACCGCAATAGATCTCCAAGAGAATCGAGGAGAACTTTGTATTGAGATCCAAAGAGAGAGAAGAAGCCATCTAGCTAATAACTATGGACCCGAAGGTCTGAGGTAAACTACTCACACACCATCGGAGAGGCTATGGTGTTGATGTAGAACCCCTCCGTGATTAATGCCCCCTCCGGCGGAGCGCCGGAAAAGGCCCCAAGATGGGATATCACTGGTACAGAAGGTTGCGGCGGTGGAAATAGGGTTTTGGCTCCGTATATGATGTTTCCAGGGTATATGAGTATATATAGGCGAAGGAGGTCGGTCAGGAGAGCTACGAGGGGCCCACGAGGGTGGAGGACGCGCCCAGGGGGTAGGTGCGCCCCCTGCCTCATGGCCTCCTCGTTGATTGCTTGATATCCACTCCAAGTCCTCTGGATCGTGTTTGTTCCGAAAATCATGTTGCCGAAGGTTTCATTCCGTTTGGACTCTGTTTGATATCCTTTTCCTTCGAAACACTGAAATAGGCAAAAAACAGCAATTTGGGCTGGGCCTCCAGTTAATAGGTGAGTCCCAAAAATAATATAAAAGTGTATAATAAAGCCCATTAAACATCCAAAACAAAATATAGTATAGCATGGAAAAATAAAAATTATAGATACGTTGGAGACGTATCAATGAGATACATCTGTCTATGTACCGTCTATGATCCTAATTTCGAAAGGTTATAGATGTTGCATGTGAAACTTGGTCCTGGTGTAGTTGTGTAATGGGGTAGCTGAGTAGCTATATGATGTTGTACTCTGATGTACTTCAATTATGAAAATGAAATATATTGTGTGCTTAATATGAAATGTCAATTATATTAATAAATGGATTATGAATAATCAGATAATTAGCCTACTAATTGGGTTTTTCTATTGCAAATGGTTATTGAGAAAACACCTTGTGCAATGCATTCAATAACGCACACAGTTTCTAGGAATAAACCATGTTAGATTAATGAACAATCACACACGACATCCTCTTGAAAACTGTTTGTGTTAGGCCACCAGGCGCAAACGTTTACCACATAAAAACTGTGTCTGATGGATAGCCCTTGACACACAGTTTCTTCTAGGCACCATGTGTGATGAATTCAATAACGCAAATGATAAAATTGTTAATACCGTGTGCAATGGAAACGCTATCACAAACGATTTAACCGGGAAAATTGTGTGTGATGTACTTGCGAACATAAACGTTTTCCTTGGAGCGATTGTGTGGGATGTATATACGAACAGAAACGTTTAGCGCTGGCTGACTGTGTGGGATGTACTTACGACCGGAAATGATTTTTCCTGTATAATTGTATTTTTTAGCACTATTGTACGTATTTCTGTATTTGAGTGCTCGTCGGTCGCACATGACCTCATTTTGCCGAGCGTGTGTGCCAGGAGGGCATATCCCCGACGGTTTCTGGGTTATGTGGGAAGGTCCCCCCTATTGCCCACACTCAGTTGGAGACGGTTCCAAATGCCGTCGCGGAAAGGGGTTAAAAACCGTTTGTTTAGCACCTCGTTGTACTAGTAAATGGTTCTCTTTCTTTACCATGTTTCCTAGCAACAAAGTCTCTCTTATCATAACGTTGATTCTTTGATTGTGGGTTATCAAGATCAACAGCAGGTTCAACCTCCACATCATTATCATTACTACGTTGAGCATCAACATGAACATCATCATTAACATTGTCACTAGGTTCATGTTTGTCAGGTGTATCAGTATAAAAGGTTCAATAGAAGCATGCAAAGTCCTATCAGTTTTCTTTTTCTTCTTATTACTAGGACTAGATGCATCAGTATTAATTCTCTGAGAATCTTGCTCAATTCTCTTAGGATGGCCCTCGGGATACAAAGGTTCCTGAGTCATCTTACCACCTCTAGTCATAACCCTAACAGCATTATCATTGTTCTTACTATTCAACTCATTAAGCAAATCATCTTGTGCCTTAAGTACTTGTTCTACTAGAGTTGTAACCATGGAAGCACGTTTACTAATAAGCTTAAGATCATTAACAGTTCTACTCATATAATCACCCAAGCACTCAAGCATGTGAGCATTGTGTTTCAATCGTCTACTAACATAAGCATTGAATTTTTCTTGTTTAACAATAAAATTATCAAACTCATCCAAGCATTGACTAGCAGAATTATTATGAGGGATGTCACCTTCATCAAATCTATAGAGAGAATTTACCTCTACTACCTGTGTTGGGTTATCAAGACCATATGTTTCTTCAATAGGCGGTAAATTCTTAACATCTTCAGCTTTAATACCTTTTTCTTTCATAGATTTCTTTGCCTCTTGCATATCTTCAGGACTGAGAAATAGCATACCTCTTTTCTTCGGAGTTGGCTTAGGAGTTGGTTCAGGAAGTGTCCAGTCATTATCATTACTCAATATATTACTCAATAGCAATTTGATACGTCTCCAACGTATCTATAATTTTTGATTATTCATGCTATTATATTATCTGTTTTGGATGTTTTATATGTATTAATATGCTAATTTATATTATTTTTGGGACTAACCTATTAACCTAGAGCCTAGTTCCAGTTTTTGTTTTTTCCTTCTTTTAGAGGTTCGGAGAAAAGGAATACCAAACGGAGTGTAAATGGAATGAAACTTTTGCGATGATTTTTCTTGGACCAGAAGACATCCAGAGGACTTGGAGTGCAAGTCAGAGAAGCCACAAGGCGGCCACAAGGATTAAGGGCGCCCCCCACCCACCCTTGTGGGCCCCTCGTGACTCCACCGACCTATTTCTTTCGCCTATATATTCTCATATATCCCAAAACCAACAGAGAGAGCCACGAAAACACTTTTCCACCGCCGCAACCTTCTGTACCCGTGAGATCCCATCTAGGGGCCTTTTCCGGTGTCCTACCGGAGGGGCATTCGATCACGGAGGGCTTCTACATCAACACCATTACCCTTCCGATGAAGCGTGAGTAGTTTACCACAGACCTACAGGTCCATAGCTAGTAGCTAGATGGCTTTTTCTCTCTCTTTAATTCTCAATACCATGTTCTCCTCGATGTTCTTGGAGATCTATTCGATGTAATACCTTTTTGCGGTGTGTTTCCGAGCCGATGAATTGTGGATTTATGATCAGCTTATCTATGAATACTATTTGAATCTTCTCTGAATTCTTATATGCATGATTTGATATCTTTGCAAGTCTCTTCGAACTATTGATTTGGTTTTGCCAACTAGATTGGTTTTTCTTGCAATGGGAGAAGTGCTTAGCTTTGTGTTCAATCTTGTGGTGTCCTTTCCAAGTGACAGTAGGGGCAGCAAGGCATGTATTTTATTGTTGCCATTGACGATAAAAAGATGGGGTTTACATTATATTGCTTGAGTTTATTCCTCTACATCATGTCATTTTACTTAATGTGTTACTCTGTCCTTCATGAACTTAATACTCTAGATGAAGGTAGGAGTCGGTCGATGTGTGGAGTAATAGTAGTAGATGCAAGTAGGAATCAGTCTACTTGACACAAACGTGATGCCTATATTCATGATCATTGCCTTAGATATCTTAATAATTATGCGCTTTTCTATAAATTGCTCGGCAGTAATTTGTTCACCCATCGTAATATTTTCTATCTTAAGAGAAGCCTCTAGTGAACCTATGGCCCGGGGGTCTATTTTCCATCATATAAGTTTCTGATCTACAATCTTAGTTTCCGATTTACTTCCTTTGCAATCTTTTACTTTCCATTCTATAAACCAAAAATACCAAAAATACTTACTTTACCGTTTATCTATCTCTATCAGATCTCACTTTTGCAAGTAACCTTGAAGGGATTGACAACCCCTTTATCGCGTTGGGTGCAAGTTGTTGATTGTTTGTGCAGGTATTCAGTGACTTGTTCGTTGTCTCCTACTGGATTGATACCATGGTTCTCAAAAGTAAGGGAAATACTTACTCTACTTTGCTGCATCACCCTTTCCTCTTCAAGGGAAAACCCAACGCAAGCTCAAGAAGTAGTAGGAAGAATTTCTGGCACTGTTGTTGGGGAGATCTACGCCAAGTCAAGACATACCAAGTACCCATCATAAACTCTCATCTCTTGCATTACATTATCCTCCATTCGCCTCTCGTTTTCCTCTCCCCCACTTCTAAAATGATTTTCAAAAAAATTCACCTTTTCTTCACCCCTCTTCCGTTCGTCTTCTTCGCTTGCTTTTTGTGTGCTCGTGTGTTGGATTGCTTGCTTTGTCACGATGACTCTAGAGAATACCAAATTGTGTGACTTTTCCAATACCAACAACAATGATTTTATTAGTACTCCGATTGCTCCCGCTACTAATGCGGAATCTTGTGAACACTACTACAGGTTGCTGCTAACGCGACACTACAATCAGAGACCCTTTGACGAAACTGTGTGTGATGCATTAATCGCAAACAGTGATGTAAAAAACGTCAAAAAAGATGCAAAATGTTTGCGATGAGTGATACATCAAACACGGTTCAGATTTTTGTTGCGTGTGCGATGAGGGGCATAGGGTTGATCTGTACGAACTATTTGCGATGAGACAGAACAATAGAAATGGGCAGCCAGGTCAAGGTGTGTGCGATATACGGCATACAGTTCACTCCGATGAACCGTTTGCGATGATTGATGTGAACACAAACGATTCAGCGTAACAAGATGTGTGTGATACCCGACAAATAGGTCAGTAATCAGAATTGTGTGCGATCATTATAGACAGCCCATACGGTCTTTTTTTGTGAATTGTGTGCTCGTTAGGGCACATAGTTCAACAAACCAACCTGTGGGCGATAATGTAGAAGATCTCTGTCGAATACATATTACTAACCGTCTGCAATGAGATTGACAGGATAAACAGAGATATATATAGTCTGCTTAATTTAGTCCTGCTTGTTGTTGTCGTTGGATGGCCCGGCGACATCGTCTTGGCGAGGACGCTTCTTGCCGCTAACCGTTGGCTTTTCATCGTCGCCGCCGTCGTCATCGTCGTTGTTGTCGTCGTTGTCCTCCACCTCGTTCGACCATTCCTCCTCATCATCATCGTCGACCTCTTCTTCGTCGTCCGACAGCTCCTCGTCCGTTTGGTTGTCGTCTAACGACTCCGGAGGCGGCATCCCTTCCATGAACCGGATATAATCGAGGTCTGGGCTCGACGCCAGACTCATGGAAGACAAGCGGGATGATTCCGATGTTGACCTATCATCGGGCGCCAGACTGCTAGCCGAATTGTCGTCCTCGCTGTCGCTCGACATGGCTGCAGAGTGTGTGCCAGTGTGTAGCGCGGCCTGCCGGGGACGATGAAGATGGTGGACACTTAAGCAGGGTATGTAGGTAAAAGGAACTGCCAATTGAAGCAGGGTTTTTTTGCACGGGGGGGGGGGTGGGGAATTGAAGTGGGGGTTGACGTATTATCTAACCGCTGATATAATCAACTGCAATTATTTGTACCCAGTCGCTCCAAATTCCCGGGTTTGCGCAGGACTCCTATTGGCTATTTGGCTGGTTTCCTTTTTCAGGACAAAAACAAGGAACGAGTTTTGGGATTATGCACCGGTACCGGTACGAACGGAGTAGGACAGTTGGCAAGCAATACATTGAGCTCTTCTTATAGGTAAAGCCAGTAATAATCAAACTAGAAAGGAAAAGAAAAAAGACAAAGAAAAATATCTGCACAAATCTTCGCGTAACATCAATGGCATAGGACCTAGATGTGCATTACTTTGAGCACATCTAGATGTGCTTTAGCAATACTGTCAAACAAAACCCCTAATCATCATTGCAAATAGTGCATAGAACATGGCTAATGCGACAACCACAACTACACATGCTAGTTCTTTCTTGTCTCTTGCTTTCATCTGTTGCCTGTGATTGATTCTTTCTTGCTTTATCGTACTGATTGTACATTCCAGATCAACTAGTTTCTTCTTCAGCTTTACCTTATCTTCTGCGAGCTTGGTGATAACACTTCGAGCCCTGCCATGCCATTCTTCATCCAGTCAGTTAACAAAGGCACAAGCCTCATATCCCTGCCAATGTTAAATAGTTTTCAAGATGAGCGGTGGCATTAACTGAAGTAAAATGATGAACTTAATTAGCACTAACCTCTAAGGGGAAATTGAGAAACCACCTGCCAATGTCGAATCCCTCCGTGCATACACGTCGAGCGGGAGTGTGCCCGTGCACAACTCAGCTTTTGGTACTTCTCAGTGACGCAAAACTTGGAGTCAAACTCATGTTGTGGTAGTCTGGAGTCATGCTCCGGATCCAGTGGCAGATCACTTTCCTGGGGGGGAGGGGGGTCATTCAGGACGGATTCAGCAAGGAGCTATACTTTGGACATGCTAAAAAGATCGGGATAGATTGGAACCTGACAGGACGATTCGGATTCATAGTACACCTGCCTTCTGATGACCTTAGGCAAGTGCTCGGCAGCGACCGCCGTCGTGGCGGCGATACGAGCAGGAGCAGCCGCACCGAAACCATCAGCACCACTCGTCCGCATTCCCCCAATGTCAGCACCACGCGAGGGAATTTGGAGGCTATGTAGGGATTTGGGGGAAATGGGGAAACTATGGAGATAAGCTAACGGTCGGGAACTACTTATGGCACTATATGTTGTATATGGCACACTATTTATACATGTCGTTTGTGTTAGGTATTACAACGTCACACACGATTCTCTGCACCAAACCGTGTGAGAAGACAACGTAGGTTAGACACGGTTGCCGTTACATAACCGTATGTGATGTACTACCATGTCCATATAATTGAGTTACGGTAAGATACCGTGTAAACAACCACTCTGCAGATATCCGTAAAAAATAGCCCCTCTACATATAGAGATGGCGGCGAAGGCCTAATCAGCGGCTACCGGAGAAGAGGTCAATCCTCGGTCAGTGGGCGGTGGCGGCGTCATAGGAGGTCAATCCTCAGTCTGCGGCAGGAGATAGGAGGAGCTCAACCATCGAGGTCGGCGGTGGCGTGATTCGAGCACATCCATCGCGGTCGATGGAGGGATAGTGGAGGTCGTACTTCAGGCGGCAGCCGCACTAAGCTTTGCTCCTCGACCCTGCTGTCTCAGTGTGCCGCCGCATCGCGCTTGTCTGTCTGCTGGGTGGAGGTCGCCACGCGGATAATTAATTAAGGTATTCTTTTCGTGAGTGGCTTAATTGAGGTATTCAATTCCTAAGGGTAGTGTTGTACTAGTACTCTGCGTGTAAATTGACTGGCCATTAATTTTTGTCATTGCATGTCTGGATAACAACATGGAGCGCCCTCAGTAATTATGAAAATAAAACCTTGTGATTTATGCACGCATCTTTGGGCAGCAGTTAATCCGTGTATTAATGTTGTTGTTTTGTTTTTAATTACCATTCGTGTGCTGCAGATGGAACGATCTCGATGGATGAAGAATCGAAAAACCACAGATTTTATCAGTGGCATGACAGAGTTCATGAATTTGGCTCAAAGTACAAAGAGGAGAATTGGTGATGCGGATTACATCCTGTGTCCATGTACTGATTGTGCCAATACAGAGTCACATGAAGTTGCAGATGTCCAGATGCACTTAGTCTCTAGGGGATTCATGGATGGATATACACGCTGGACCAGACACGGTGAAGAGGAGGTGATGGATGAAGATACCCAGGGCAGCGAGATGCCAAACCCCGATTAGTGCCACATGGATGTTGAATGTAACATCGGGGCAGAGGCATCAAGCTACCAATGGAACACCGGAATGCCGAAACGCCCACTGGAAAACAAAGACGTCGACGCAGATGACGATGATCTTGATATGCCAGATTTTGCTGCTATCATTGCAGATTTCGAGGGCCCAAAAAAGGATATGATTGGGTACAAGGATCTACCAACCATTGATGCGGACTCCAAGAAAGAATTGTATCTAGGTTACAAAAAGAAATATTCCAGGTTGAGTGCCACCCTAGTGCTTCTCAGATTTAAAGCAGCAAACGGTCTATCAAACAAGGGCTTCACAGAGATGTTAGGTCTTTTCAAAGAAATTCTTCCGGAAGATAATGTGCTTCCCAGAAGCACGAATGAAGCGAAGAAAATTGTTTGCCCATTGGAACTTGAAGTACAGAAGATACATGCTTGTGTGAATGATTGTATATTGTACCGTGGTGAGTACAAAGATTTGTGTGCATGTCCCACATGCAAGCATGCACGATACAAGCGCAGGAGAGCAAAGGACAAGTACAAATTGGATGACGAAATCAAGACAGGAATCCCGTTCAAAGTTGTTTGGTACTTGCCTTTAATTCCAAGGTTGAGGCGTTTCTCTGCAAACCCTAGAGAGGCAAAGAGGTTGCGGTGGCATCATGATGACCGAATTGTAGATAGGTTTATGAGGCACCTAAAAGATGGGGCTCAGTGGGAATTAATCGACAACAAGTTTGAAAATTTCGCCAAGGATCCTAGAAGTATAAGGCTCGGGGAGTGTACTGACGGGATGAATCCGTTTGGCGATATGAGCACCAACCACAGCACATGGCCGGTGCTTCTGTGTGACGCCCGGATAATTAGGCTACAGTAATCCCACGTTAATGATGCCACGTCACCACTGTTATTGTTGTTAATCTCGTGTTAGTTCAAAATCGATTCGAAATTCAAACTTAAAATAAAGTCAAACGGTAAAGATTTTCAAATATTAAAACTAAAATGTTGGGGTGTTGCCAAATAAGGCATAGGTAATTATTGTGAAGAAACCACACTTTTATAAAATGTTTAAAGGCTCTAAAGTAATTAAAACAGCAGCTATGACAATTAATTAAATGCCTTTTAAAAATAATAATAATGCAAACTATTTTAATTAGGTGTCAAACTTTTTGGGGCGGTAGAATAAATTATAACATTAATTTAGGAGTTGTATTCATATTTTATAAAACAGAAATTAAAAGAATAAAATAGAAAAGAAAATAGATAAAGAAAAGAAAACAGAAAAGAAACAAAAAAAGGAAAGACAAAGCCCCCCTCCCCCTGGGCCATTCGGCCCAACTGGGCATCCAGGCCACCAGGAGGCCCACCCCATTCCCCCTTATCCCCCCGACCGACCGAACCCTAGCCCGATCCCCATTCCCCACTCGCCCCCACTCCCTCTCCCTCGTCCCACTCCTCCTCGTGCCTTCCTCCCCCGATCCAGAACGGATCGGGGCATTGGGGCCCGATCCCGAGCATGCCTCGC